>NC_139571.1:23302774-23493370 GCF_965112155.1 Podarcis liolepis
AAGAAACCCTTTCTGGGACCCCACATTTAAATTCTTCCCTGGTTACCTTGCTGGCCCAAGTTGGACCAACTTGGCCAGTTAGCCCTGGTGATCATTTGATGTCTACTGACTGGGTCCCCCCCCCCCAAAAAAGATCCCTGAATTTTGAATTTTATTGATATTGATGCTGCATTTTATATTGTATTTTATGCTGTTTTATGCTGTTTTTAAGTTGCATTTTAATTAATGTTTTATATATGCTGCTAGCCACCCTGAGCCCCGGTTTTTAAATCAGGAAGGGCGGGGTATAAATAAAATTATATTATTATTATGCCTACTGCACTGTGCAGCTACAAAATAAATATTCATTGTTAGTTGCAGCATTGGTAAAGGTGTCTAGTGTTGCAATCATATGCACACACAAGACGCAGTAAGTCCTGTTGAATTCAGTGTATTTTTCTTCTGCACAGATATTCATGGATGTGTTGAACTTGTGAGAAGTCTACCATTATATGACAGGGTTTTTTCTGACATCGACACTTCTGTAGACTCTATAATCAATCTCATGCAAATAATTAAGCTACATATTTTAAATTCACTTTGAAATGCAGGATAAAAGCACAGAATGGAAAGCCCCGGTTAGAAATACTCGCCGTCATTTCAGTGATTGAGTCACTGCCTCAGGAACGATAAGCATAACATAACATTAGAGAAGTGAAAAAGTAACTTCAATTGGGTATTTTTGTGTAATAGGCTTTTTCCACTTCTGTCTCAGAAAACTTTTTGAAAACTGATAATATAAGTGCCTTACGAGACACATTTTAATGTCAAATTTAGCAAGTGCAGTGTAAAATTACTGTCACAATACTACATAGCAATTTTCGTAAAATCAACTCAAAAAGAATTCCTAGGGCTGTATTGTAACGTGTGACTGAAATAACTTTTTTAAAGGGTGAAAGCAAATATAATAACTCTGGTTTTTGCAGGGGGGGGGAATGCAGACAACACTCCATTTTCAAACTTATTTCCAACTGAGACTACATGAAACAGCACTGGAAACAGGTACATTTGACATCGAGTGTGAAAGAGCACCACACACACACAAATGAAGACAGATAGCATCGAAAAATAACCGTCTTCATTATTCCACATGAAAAAGCTCCACACTAAAAGGTTAGTAGAGCCCTATTCACACTCATATTGAAGAACCTCCACAAGTACAGCTGGCTGCCTCTCCTAGAGAGTGAAGGGGAAGCCAGATGAGTTTTGCTGTGAAACACAAGTCTTGTTTCTCCACTGCATTGTGAGGCTCCATTGACATTTATGCAAGGTTAAAAACTGACTAAGTAATGAAATCTATCAAGGAGAGCCAAAAAGATTAAAAAAAAAAAAAAGCTTTCAGAAAATAAAAACAGAGCTCTACGGTCATGCTACGCTTGTGTGAGTTGGTGGGAATATTCAAAAGGAAATAAAATATTTCCTCTAGAATAAAATCAAAAGGTTTATCACAGCCATCACTGATTCCCCCCCCCCGACCGAATTTCATTATTTATTTATTTCATAAAATTCATGTACCGCTTGATTGTAGAGAAAAGACCATTATGGGAGCTGATTATATATATATATATATATATATATATATATATATATATATATATATCCAATTCCTTGTGACTAGGTGTCTTTAAAAGCTCTTCAGTGACACTGAACATTAGCATGCTCATTACACAGCAAAACGAATCAAGCCAGGAAAACAGGACGATTATCCAAGAAGATAATATAAAAATGTAGAGTAATCCATGTGTTTTGAGCATATGCTGTTTTGTTCTTTGGTTCCCTTTCCATTCACTATGTCAAGGGCTGTGACATTCGGGCTGTATGGATATATGTACTACCATGCAAATAAAATGTAAATCCTTAAAATGGAACATACAGGACCAGATTCCAAAATTCACTTCTCTTCGCAGAAGCCAGGGCAACAGGCTTTCCTGCTCCTTCCCCCAATATCCTTAAAAGTTAAAGGGACTCCTGACCATTAGGTCCAGTCGTGACTGACTCTGGAGTTGCGGCGCTCATCTCGGTTTATGAGGGTTGGAATAATCCTCATAACAGCCTACGGGGTGGGGTGGGGTTTGTTCCTTCAGACAAACATAACTGCTTGATGTGAACAAAGATCTCCTTAGCACTATGTTGAATTCCACCACACAGTTGAATAAAGGGGGGGGGGGTGATGAAATTACAACATACAAAATATCACTCGATGAGCAAGAGGCACTTGGTGGCATGAAACTGATATGGGTGTAAGATGACTAAAGATGTAGATGGAAAAATGAATAAGGGAGCACCATCCATGTGCATATCTTTATTGTATTATATTTTGCCTTTCGTCTAGTGATGGTCTTCCAGGAAGGATGGCTTGCATGGGGTTCCCACACAGTTTTCTATCCGGGCACTGACCAAACCCAGATTCATTTTGTTTCTGTAGAGTTGTTCTACAGTAGACGTGTCCAACCGGTCAACCGTGATCTACAAGTAGATTGCTGAGGTGATCCTGGTACATCTGGCAAGTAATGTAACCGCCCCCGCATCCGGGTTTAGAGCTGTGTGCAATTGCCAGCGCTGTACTCTCATGTGAGCGATTTTTTAAAAATGCTCAACAAGTTTATGACCCCCCCCAAAAAAACTGCATGCTCCTCCTCCCTCCAATGACAATGGGTAGATCACTGCCATTTTGTTTATATATTGGGAGTAGATCACATTCTCTTGTGAATTGGGTGTGCCTGCTCTCTAGCATATCTAAACACCACACCTATTAAAGTCCCAATAGAGGGACATCGCTTGGCCGTGAGTTCTGAAGGCCTTTTCCTCCTGGCCATCATTGAAAAGGCCCTGGCCCTGGTGGAGGATGGTCTGACTTCCTTAGGGACTGGGACCTCTAAACTATGGTTATTCATGGACCTTAAGGTCCTCTGCGGGGCATACCAGGAGAGGCGGTCCCATAAATACGAGGGCCCTAAGCCACAAAGGGCTTTAAAGGTCAAAACCAGCACCTGGTGCCACAATGTTTTGCAGTGCCACAATGTTTTGCGGTCCAAAGAAGAACTGGCAAAGTAATATCTGTTTTGCTCTCTTCCAAACAGTGCACATTTAGTATTATCAAAGGACTACTTTTCCAGAATATTATATGGTTAGTGCTAAGCTGGGGAACAATTCATCCAGAAAGTGACAAGCATACACCAGAATATTTACACATTATACCTAATTGAAAAATAAAAGCACTATTGCAGCTGCCTTGCGCATGTGTGGGACAGGGAGGGAGGGGGGTGAAGCTTGCGCTGCTATCCAATTCCAGTTTTTTCATGCTGTCAGTGGAGAAATGTGTACACAATGGCACAAGCTTTCCTTCCATTCTAATGAACTAAAAGCTTTTACCAGAAATGACCATGTCAAGCATTATCCAGGACCCAAAACAGAATGCATGAGTTATGTGCATGGCCAGAGATAGATCCTGTTTTGGGACAAATATGCTAAATGCGTCCATGCTCCAACACTAAATCAGAAGATTATAGCCATGAAAATAATTATGGTCCACTGGTTCACGGAAGCACGGACATTTCCAAGAGCTGCATCACCATGGCTCCTTCCTAACATGATAAACCATAGCTCATCATTATATCTGTCTGTAGCAAGAGTCTATACAGTGGTGCCCCGCAAGACGAATGCCTCACAAGACGGAAAACTCGCTAGACGAAAAAGTTTTCCATTTTGGAGGTGCTTCGCAAAATGAATTTCCTATGGGCTTGCTTCGCAAGACGACAATGTCTTGTGAGTTCCTGCTGGTCCCCCCCCTTTTTCTAAGCCGCTAAGCCGCTTATCAGCTGATCCGATCAGCAGATAAGCCGCTAAAAGCCGCTAAAAGCTGCTAATAGCGCTAATCCGTCAATGGGCTTGCTTCGCAAGAAGAAAAAACCGCTAGACGAAGAGAATCACAGAACGGATTCTTTTTGTCTTGCAAGGCACCACTGTACAAACTTGAGCATTCCTAGATAGCTAAATCACTAAATCACCCATTTCATGCCCTGTTATCTCGGCAGTCAGAAGAAGAAAAATCAGTGTTTCAAAGTGCAGCAGCGATCAAACTTTATTTGTTTACATTTCAAAGGGAACACACCTCCTGATAAAAAGTGCTTCTGTCTGTGGGGTTTTGCAGCGATTAACCCTTAAGATTAGTATGAACAAGAATGGACTAGAGAGGACAAGACTCATTTCTGCTTCTTCAAGGAAGCAATTGAGTGAAATGCCCTAGAACAGGGCCTTCTCTGCAGTGGCTCCCAGTCTGTGGAATGTTCTCCCCAGGGAAGTTTGCTTGGCGCCTTCATTACACGCCTTTAGGTGGCAGGCAATATGTTCCTTTTGGTTGATGTGTTTGACATCTTTTAAAAGTGTCTAGCATCTCTAGAAGGACCATATTCTCCCATACAAACAAGCCCAGGCTTTGAGATCTTTTGGGGTAGCCCTTTCAGCCCCATCACCCTCAACGGTGTGTTTGGTGGGGACATTGGAGAGGGCATTCTTGGCAGCTGCTCATAGAATTCGAAACTCCCTTTCAAATATCCTGGACCTAAGCTGTAAAAGGCACTAGAGGTCATAACCAGCACTTTGAATTGTGCCTGGAAACAGACCAGTAGTGAGTGGAACTGTTCCTTATGAGCTCCAGTCAGCAGTCTGGCTGCAGCTCCCTGGGCCAGTTGACGTTTCTGAGAACTTTTCCGCTGCAGCCCCACATAGAGCATGTCAGAGGAATCCCAAGGCACGTGGCCAAATCAGACATCTTCAGGACATACCGCAGACTTCTTCATTTCCATTACAACCGTAGCTTCAAGAAGCACACACCATCCTGAATGTGATAGCATGAGGACTGCCAAATGTATGAAATGAGCCAGTGGTGAATTATGAACAGATGGCACAGAAACTCCATTCCAGAGTTAAAAACAAAAAAAGCCTGACAATTAATTCTCTGTGGGAACAAAGGGATTAGAACTCCTCTAATAATATTATTAGAATGAAGAAACTTATTAGCTTTATGAACTTTTTTCATAGGCGAAACTTCCACAGAAAGTAAGACAGGAATTGACTGTCTTCTTACAATCCTATATCCCCCTTGCAGTGATAGAGCTGTTTAGGAATGTACAAGGAAATCCATCTTTATCACTTATCAGGTTTTTGTATTGAAACAGAAGAGGAAAGGAGAGCTTGTACAGACAACAGTTCTCATTATGAACACAACTGTCACTTTTGGTCAAAAGCCAACTTTGACCAAAACTTCATAAAATGGCTTAACCTTTGAAAAAGCTTCAACAATGGCAACTGTTCCACCCCCCCCCCAAAAAAAGGAAGAACCAGGAACAATGAAGAGTTGTCTTAGGGAGTCTTGTGAGTTTGAATATCTTTTTGATTTTATTTAAACTAATGAAAGATAATATTGGAATACGTGAATCTGCAGAGCCACCTTTGTTCGTTTCCATCTAACAGCAAAAATCTAGTATCGTATTATATTGCCCTCTCACCAGATTATTGTTTTGTACTGAAAGAAGAGAGCTCAGGGGAATGTTTAATTACAAGCAAAAGGGAAATGGCAATCTATACTCATTGTGCTATTATCTAATCGTCCTTCAGTGGCAATCCTCAAAACGCTCTGCTGGAAAACCTCATTTATTCCCCAAAATGAATTTGCCACTACAACACACAGAGCAACAGGTCTCATGTGTTTCAAACTGAGATGCCTTTGTAATCAGTCACAACACACTCTGCTCTCTCTCCTGAAGTTCTTAAGTGCAATAAAATGTAAAAAAAAAATAGAACTAGGGTCATTTCTCAGAAATATTGTAAGCCATTCAGTCATCCCTATATACCAGACTCCTTGACTACATCAGCCCAGCAGGGAAGCACTGTCGCTAGCTACAGTTTTAGCAGCATTTATTAATCTTACAAATGCTCAATAGGGAAATGCAGGGATTCAGTTCCCCCAATAAATAAATACTGCTTTGCAGCCATGCTACCCTCTTGCTTTTATATAACATTTTGGTACAGCTAAGCTACCATTTTCTTAACTAACTTTAGCAATCAGGAATAGTAAGCACCACAGTCAGTAGAAGGAAAGAATGGAAGGTTTAAAAGTAAGACTGAGAAATGTGAAGCTTGACTGGCAGGGGAAAAATACTTGGAACTTGCAAAAATGACTGGGAGGATAAGAGGAAGTTCAAATCAGAAAGTATGTAAAGAATGGATAATATTTAAAGAGTATCTAAAACAATACTGTGAAAATGTAAATCTCCTGACAGGTTTAGATTGAATCTTGATTATTAAGTGAAACTATAAATGAAAAAAAAATGAAAATCAAAAAATCGATATGTAACAGATATAGGTTAAGAATATGTAGAAAGCACAATGAGGTGAATCGGAAGTCCAAAATGTGTGTGATGTTAGTAGAAGTGTTGTTAGTTATTGTTTAGTTGTCACTAAGGTATTGTTTTTTGTTTGTTCGTGTTGCTTTATGTGAAATGTCTTGTAATAAAAATAATAATAAAAAAGAAGGAGAAATAAGATGCCTAATCATTACTGTCACTTTCTCGTAGACCACCCATTCCTCTGTAACTCACTGTCATTCAGTTCCTTTAAAAACAAACAAACAAAAAGTGTTGAAAATTTGTAAGCGTTCTTTTGAAGTTTTGGTTTAATATTGAACAACCTACAGGAGGGGATCATTGAGAGTGGGTTAGGAAATGCCAAGAACACAGTGGCCTGCCTGTTACCAGTCTCTGCTTTGGATGCGTGTCTTCTCCAGATGCTTTGGCCTAAAAAAGGAAGATGTGTACTCACAAGTAGGTGTGCTTAGGAGTTCACCTGAACTGACAAATGATTCAGGGTGTAGGCAGGTCTTTAGCATATGCACCGCCGGGGTGCAAAGATCTGCCCTGCGCCCCCAAATTTAGTTTAGCCGACTGCAAATCAACTTTTATTGTTGACCTTTTTTGGGGTTGAGCTTTTTTGGGAGGGAAAACAACAACACAGTGGGGGGAAACTGCTTTTGTTTCCTGACTCATTGGGAATATTAGAAGCTACGAGTAACTTTGCAATGCAAAGAGCAGGAGGTTAAGGGTTACACTCCATGGGATATGTACCTCGTCTTTCAAGCACCTAATTAAATTTGCCCCATCTTTACATTAATGGGACACAAAGGTGCTTAACTCTGGCTGGAATGCGAACATGTTTTGTAGATCGTATTCAAAAGGAAGAGCAGGGAAGGAAGTGAGGAGTGCAGAGAAAGTGGGTGGCCCAGGCTGGCCTTCTCACAATCCCCTGGTGTCACCACTGTGAGAAGGAAGAAGCCTGCAATTAAAAAATCCCTGCAGGCTTCCTTCCCTGGACTGAATCAGGGGAAGGAGAAGTCTTTCTCCCCTTCGCATCACCCCAAAGATATGTCAATGGAGGGACACACACAAAGCATTGATGGCATTCCACGTGAAGGAAGCCTGCCTTTCAAAATAGAGACTTGCTTGTCACAGCATCAGGGGAGTGGGTGGAAAAAAAATCTGCCCTTCATTCTGCTTTCCCTAGCAGTGACAGCATTGAGTGGGACTGGGGAGGGGGGTAGTTGGTGAACTGTGAAGTGCAGAGAATTTTGAGGGGTGAGCTGCAAGTGAAGAAGGAGGGAGTTTGGGGCAAAGCATAAAGGGAAGGGATTGGCGGCTAGGCAGGTTTGTGAGCAACAGGAGCAGAAGCAGCAGCCCATAGGTGTGTGTGTGTGTGTGTGTGTGTATGTGTGTGTGTGTTAAAGGACCCCTGGACGGTTAAGTCCAGTCAAAGGCGACTATGGGGTTGTGGCGCTCATCTTGCTTTCAGGCTGAGGGAGCTGGCATTTGTCCACAGACAGCTTTCTGGGTCATGTGGCCAGCAGGACTAAACTGCTTCTGGCGCAACGGAACACCATGACGGAAACCAGAGTGCACGGAAACACCGTTTACCCTCCCGCCGCAGTGGTTGCTATTTATCTACTTGCACTGCTGTGCTTTCGAACTGCTAGGTTGGCAGGAGGTGGAACAGAGCAACAGGAGCCCACCCCGTCGTGGGGATTCAAACTGTCAACCTTCTGATCAGCAAGCGCAAGAGGCTCAGTATTACACACACAAACACAAAGGGACATATATAACTAATGTATAAAGGTAAAGGGTAAAGGGACCTCTGACCATTAGGTCCAGTTGTGGCGCTCAACTCACTTTATTGGCCTAGGGAGCTGGCCTACAGCTTCCGGGTCATGTGGCCAGTGTGACTAAGCTGCTTCTGGCAAACCAGAGAAGCGCATGGAAACGCCGTTTACCTTCCCTATTTATCTACTTGCACTTCGTGCTTTCGAACTGCTAGGTTGGCAGGAGTAACTAATGTATACTATGCACTTAAAAGACATTTCCATTCCACCTTTCTTCATAAAAAACAATAATACCACAATTTAACATCTGACTTAACACCTAAGTTACCAGCACTTAACACTAAATCACAATGCACCAACAGATTAAAAATATTATAAAAACAACCATCCAGAAACAAAAATGCTTTCCCCCCTCTTTTTTTAAGGAAAGCGTATACTATCTTTCAGAAGGCTCCTAAAGAAGTGGAAGGTGAGACTGCCTCCTTCAGAAGGGAGTTTCAAAGCATAGGCAGAGTCACGAATAAAGCATTCTCCCTGATCCCAATCGAGAAAGGCAAATGGGGACAACCAGCAGGGCCTATGAATGTTGTCTCAGCCGTTGGGCAGACTTGAACAGGAGATATCCCAATCTTAAACCAGCGAGGGCTTCTGCCTTGTGTAGAACACATCACCTGTATATGTATACAGTGGTACTTCATTAGGCCCCATTAGCTAAAGTGGTGCTTCAGGTTACAAACAATTTCAGGTTAAGAACGGACCTCCGGAATGAATTAAGTACTTAACCCAAGGTACCACTGTATGTTTATTTCTGTATGAGACAAGTATGCAGATGACTGGAGGCAATGGGAGGGATTCTGCAAAATTCAACTCCCATAATGCACTTTGGATACTCAGGGTCTATAAAATGTAACATTAGCATGGGAGGATGATAACTTTCCCCACAGAGCATTTAATGATATTTCTGCCAGCAAGAAATTTCAGAGAAACATTTTCCAGTGGGAAATACTTAATTGGAAACTAACCAACCAGACCTACTTATTATCCTTAAGTCGGCAGTTTCACGAACTACTCCAAAGAAGCAAATGTGTTAAGAGAAACAAAAGCCTCTTGTCAAAACCCACAGTGCTTAATAGCTGATTGCCAAATTTTATTTTGTTTTGAGCAATAAGGAACAGAATGCTGAAAACAACGATTTGCAAAGCAAGGAAATTTGAAAGCACTTTATTACAAAGTTGCCTGTTTAAAAAGTAAATCTGCTAGCGATTCTCAGGAAAATATTTTTTTCTGTGTTCAAATGCTTAACAAAGGAAAAAGAAACAAACTGTTGAAACAGTTGTTCTTTTGTTCATTTCCAAAAGCTACTGGGAAGGTTTAAACTTTGTTTCACTTTTTTTAAAAAACAACAAAAAACCTGTGATCTTTGCAAAGTTTTATCTGACTTGTGACAATTTTTTCTCCAGTTCTATCATCATGATCATTGTACAATTGGTAAAACTTCAGGATATATATTTTTAATCTATTGTCCTTTAAGAACAATTTCCACATTTTTAAAAAAGTGACTCTCTTAAAATGTCTAATTGAAAAAAGATTGGGCTATATCCCAGTTCATTATTTATTGGCTGAAGTGTTAAAATGTCCTTGGCTTCACCTTATGCACAAACATCCCAGCTGGTCATTTAACTATCTGGAAGAGGTCCAAAATTCACCACTGTCATTAATTTACAAATGTTTGTTTTCAGTGTTTGCTTTCTAAATTTCATTCACTCTAAACCTAACTTCAGACTATTCTGTACACATGATTGAAAATGGAAAACCACGAGGAACAGCCACCAGAATCTGCAGCTTAGTACACTCATTGATAAATTAACTTGAATCAAAGTGTGACAATAAGAGCACACTATATACCAAACTTCTTTCTTGACGAAGATATTCAAATAACAATTATCCACGCTGAACCCAAGAGACAAGTAAGTAGTATCAATGCTTGCTAACGATACCTACATTGTAATGTAATATTTTAGCACTCAGGTTGTTTACTTCTTAAAGTGATTCCCCTGGGTGCTTACAAAGCCCCTCCAAATTAAAGATTCCCTCAGCTCAAAGAAGTTACCAGTGGGAAATGCTGCAAGTTCAAGTGATGTCACCAGAATACAGACAAACCTGCCTCAACTAGTTCACACAAGAGGGGTTTTCCCTCCTTGTTCAATGTGGAAAGCCAGAAGACAGCTGGGACAAAGAACACATGTAAACAAGGCAAACCTAATGATTTCCTAATTAAGAAGAAGATATTATCTTCTCATTAATTGGCAAGCTAATTGACCAAAACTCTACAGTACCACAATATGAGTCCTGGACTTAGAACCTAGGTGCCTGCAGCACACCAAAGTCTCCACACTCTAAAGCCCAGCCTCAAAGTTGACAGTTCTGCTTGGTTTATTCAAATACTGTACTCCACGACAGCTGTTGGACATAATACATTACAACAGCTGCTGTGACAGACACAAAGGACCTGGAATTTTAATTGGCCTCAACATTGCATTGTTTGTCTTTTCAGAGCTTGAAAAGAAAATATCCAAGGAACTGGGGGGAAAAATACCTAGTAAGACTAAGTGATGTTTGCCTTCTGGCAAGCAAGGTTAGGTTTTGTTTTGGCTACACAATTTTGCTCGCATTGTCTCTTTGAAATGACTGATCACAAGCAAACAGAGAGCAGTAGGAACCCTCCAATGCTCAAGAAAAGGGGTATTAACGGCAGGAAAAAATAGTAGGGAAGTCAGTAAATAATCCCTTTCAAACACTGGCTGAGAGCCAAGGTGGATCCCACAGTGTCTCAAGACTGAGTCAAAAGCAAGATTATTCACAAGCCCCCAGAATGTGCCGACCATAAACAGAACTCTTCATTACGGCCAATATTTTATTTGCAAGGGTGAAAAAAGTAGACGCGGGAGAGCTTACTTTCAGCATCAGCACAGAGCAGGAAGCAGAGGAGCAGTACTACTGGCCTGGTTACATGCATCCTCCGACAGCTTGGCACCAGCATACTTTGGCGGCTTCGATCACTGGCTTAGAAGCCACTGCGAGTCTCTCCAATCTGAAATTCCAGATGAAGAATTTTCAAAGCCTGAGAGGAACAAGAAAGAGAGAGAGAAATATTTAGAATGTTTTTGCTCCTTCCTTTCCAAATACATAAACAATGCACACTTTTAATGAGCAAGATAAAAGCATTGGATTCCAGTCTTGAAGGCTGGGATTAGCCTGGTAAAATAACCCGAGAGCAGCACATTTTAACAGCCACTATGTTCTTTTCCAAGGCACCTTGTAACCCAGGTTGTGATCAACAGTTCCTATGTGCTGCAGAGAGTCTCCTTTCCTTAGCCCCACATCACGAAAATGAGCTGTCATTCCTAATGATGTCCTACTTTAATACTTCAGCTGGAATAAGCCATACAGATACTCTAAAGAAGGGTTTAGAAGGATTCAACCTCCAGGACAAAAGCCTGCTAACAAACAACATATTGGAAGCTGATTTCCTTGCATCAGGTAAGAATGACAGAGCTAAATCTGCTTCTGTTCCTAATGCGCTATATGCAAGGCTAGGATATTGGTATTTGTGGATTAATCCAACCAAGTCTTATCTGGTGTGGCATCTTGAAAATCTGTCCACACAGAACTGTTATTGTTTCCTCTCTGATTTATCACTAAACGCGAATTATATAATTCATGGATAAATTATGAATAAAGATTACATATTCCTGTTCAGTCGGTTTAATTTTGTATCTTGTATAAGAACTAATGAATAATACAGCATGAACATCTGCCTTTAAGAAGAAATCAATTTGACTCTACTTTATTCACTCCAACCAAGCTATGTCAGAAACATAACACACACAAAACGCATCGCCTCCAACAGGAAATTCTAGAGATATCCAAAAATAGATCTATGCCACTAACATAACTCTACAATTTAATTGTGGTTTTCTAAGCAGAGGTAAGATATATGCTTTGGCAGGTCTGAAACAAGCACAATAGAAAGAAAATACTATTTATATCATAATGCAAGAATTGCTTGCATGAAGGAAAGATTAAGATGAAAAAGGGGAGAGAAAATAATACTAATTATTATTCTACTGGAAAGGATTGATACAGATCCGTGGGTGGTATGAAGAGCCTGTTTTAGATCACAGAATAATATTAAAAATCTACTTGAGATAAGAGAAAGAGAAGCAGACACTAGAACTCAGCTTTAATAAAGCTCATGGAAAACCAACTCTTGATTTGATTGCTGCTATCACAAAACACAAACCTAACACAAAACCCCCAGAAACCCTCAACGTGCTGAAAGCACCAGCTCTCTGCTTTCACCGCTACCATCTTTGTGCCAGCATTTCAAATGACAGCAAAGTCCATGAGACATCAGTCCTGTCGGACTCAATTTGTGTCTGTGCAAGCGTGTCAGAGCCAACTGCTGCAATAATGACTCCCATACTATCACAGAAGATGGGAAAGTGTATCAAATGCATTTTCAAAGACGAGATGATTTTGGCTTTTGCATCTACCCATCTGAAGGAGTAATGACAAAGGATCGAACTATTTCCAGATACTGATGGCCTTGTGGAGGGCGGGCGGGAGAGGTGGATCTGAACATTGGCAGCGCACAAGTTTTCTAACAGTGCCTTTAGAGAAGGCACATATAAATTAATGAGCAAATAAATGGTTCAGGGGAGTAATGAAGAAGAAAATTGTGAGCTGCATCAAAGACCTTTTCAACTAAGTTATTACTTTAATGTAGCGCTGGGGGAGGGGGGAGATTTTTCTCCTGCGGTTCAAATGTGCAATGAAGCTTTTGGTAGCAACTGAACAGACCATAATACAACTTTTAAAAAGGGGTGTATTCTATACAGCCATCTGGCAGTTTTCACTCTCTTGTTTCCCAACTATTTATTTATTTATCTTGGTCTTAAAGATTTTCTAGAGATAACCTTGCCTTCTCATATTTTGAAATGCCAATTAGTGAGACCATTTCGCCCCTCCCTTTTCAGGAGTTATGGTCACATCCTTTTTTCTTTTTCTTTTCTTTTCTTTTCTTTTCTTTTCTTTTCTTTTCTTTTTTTTTGAAGTTCCTATCAGGTTTTTCTGGGAGGATAAAATGAGGAAGGATACATACCCCTTCCTAGCTCACGTAAGACATATTTGCTTATGTGTTGCTTGATTGGGTCAGAAACAGGGCCGGATTTAGGTTTGATGAGGCCTTGAGCTACTGAAGGTAATGGGGCCCTTTATACGTCCAGCTGTCCTTTGTCAACAACTAATTGCCACTTTTTTGTTGTTGAATATATGCTATATGGTAATTTATGGACCTAATAGGTATCTAAAGCCATTTGCACATGCAGAATGTAGGCACCCTATATATAGAAATGAGCAAACCAGTGATATTTTAGGGAGCAGGCTAGCAGGCCTTACTTACATCATTACTTACATCATAGGAGCAAGCCTACACAACACAAAACCCTGCTGCTGTATGTTTTATTTGCTTTTTATCTTATATTTTGGAAATATACATCCAGGTATTTTTTCTCTTTAATTTTTTTGGGCCCCCAAGAGTGTGGGGCTCTAAGCTATAGCTTGCTTAGCTAATATGTAATTCTGGCACTGGTCAGAATGCACATTCTTCATCATGGCTGACAATCCTGGCAGTCATACATACCCCTTTGGAATCTTAACACAATGCAATGGATTACATGCTCTGCCCAAGGTATGATAGAGAACAGCAACAACTGACAAAAGATGGACATAATACAGTACAAGGACAGGAAGAAACATCATGGACAGAAAAATAGCCACACACAAGAAGAACAAAGAGAGAGTCTGAAGGCTTTGCCTGTAGTAGGACTTTAAATTATTTGAGGTGTTATGTTAATGTGAATGGAAGTTGTTAAAATTGAAGCTGCAATATAAGGGTTTGTTATTCTGGCTGGTATGTACCGGTAATTGGAATTTGTAAGTTTTTTGAATGCAGAGTTAAAGTAAATTATCAAATCATCAGTTCTAGCGCATAGGGGATCAACAAAAGAATACAATTTAGCATCTGAACAATTGGCATTATTAGTTGTGTTATAATTTGGTATTGACAATGAGGCATTTATTGGGTTACTGTAACTGAAAATTAATAAAAATGATTACACACAGGAATCTTAAGACAATACTATGGGCCTTCAGGGTGATGGTCACTTCCTTTCTTCCTGCAATAGACTTAAGAGATGCTTCTGAAATTCTATTAAGCCAAATTAGTTTACCGATTTTGGAGTCTGTTAACAAATCTTGTTTTAATAAATAAACAAATAATAAATATTTTTATTATTCTAAATTCTGTTCGCAACACAGCGCATGTGGTTTGTTGCGGCTTTTAGTTCCTTCAGTTGATTTGCTTTGTTTTGGCCCACATAAGCGATAGCAAACCTCAGCCCCAGGGGCCAGATTCTGCCCTCCAGTCCTCCCTGTCTGGCCCTCATAATTCTCTCCAGGCCACTCCCATTCCACAGACCATTTCCCAAGGCTACCCCTTTCCAGGCCTGCTTGGCAACTTCCTTAAGTATTTTCTTTAAAAACTAACAATTTTTATTGTGGTTTTTTTAATGAATACAAATACAATAACCATTAAACATCTGATCGACACATGAAGCACTCTGAACAGGACCCCAGAAGAAATATATTTTTCTTCAAGGCACACACATTTTTTTCCAGATCTGAAGAACCCCGGGACCAGATGGTTTTAGTAGGGAATTCTGTACAACCTTTAGAGAGGAAGTCGCACCTTGGTTGGTGAAGGTGCACAATGCTATTCTGGGAGGTGTAAAAATACTTAGTTATGGAGGGAATTGCAGTTGGTGGGAACTGTATGGGCACTACCAGTCCTACCCCCAGTGGGTCACTGTGGATAAAATAGCTAACCCCTTTCTTCATGCTACTATGTTAGTTTGGTGGCAATGGTGCAATGTATTAGCAGCGGGCAAGTCCTCCCTTCCTTGCTCATCCAAATTCCCACAACAATGACAAAGATCTTCAGTATTGTGGATGAGAGTCCAACGGTGTTTTCTGGGTGAAGCACCTCATCGAGAAAGGGCACCCTATTTCAAAAGGCTACTCTTTGTGAGAAATTGGGGCTTGTGAAATACAACTGGTTCCATCTAGCGCAAGGCCTATTGTTCCTAAAAGGCTTAGCATCTGTTCCTCCGATCAAGCAAACATTTTTAAGGAGTGGTCTCCCAGTCCAACAAGTTGCTACGTGAAGAATTCATGGGCTCTTCAGAGACCCTGTGGGTCAGAGGCGTAGTGTTGAGAAGCACATGTTTCTGGGGAGCCTGGCTCCTTCCGCCCTCCCCAAACCAGTTCTGTACTGCTTTGCGAGCACTCGGAGAGGGAGGTTTGAGGGACGCAGTGGCCAGGCACTCTTTGACACCAATCTCACCTTTCCTGGTGAGGCTGGTATCGAGAGGTGCAAGGCTACCACATCCCACACCAGCCTAAATGAGGAGCCTTTACAAGGCTCAGATCTGGGGAGGGTGGCGCAAGGAGAGTGCAACAACCATGCCTCTCGGGCTCCATCAAATATTAGAAATTATCCAAGTTAAACTGGAATTCAGGACAGAACACAAGACAGAGTTAACCCATGGAACAGGAAAGAAAGGGGGATACAGAACACTCATGCTTGAAAATGTATAATTACATGTCAAGGACAAAGTGCAATCTCATTTGAGATGCATCCACACACACACACACACACACACACACACACACACACCGCGCACCCTCTTGTGTTACGTAAGATTTCTAGTTTCAACGCGTTGCTCCAAAAACACTTATTGCGCCTCTCAATAATTTCAGAAAGATTGTGAATGGGAATCTATGTCACAAAATGTCACGCAGAAAAGAAGGTGATGCATTTTGTAGCTATAAACACCCTGCTCTGCTCACCTCTCCATGCAGACGTAAGTGATTAACAATAGCAAAGTCTTTGGCACTGTGCCCCGAGTGGCTCTCATTATCGTTCACATCACACAACCCGGAGCCCTTTCCTGATCCTTTCCTTTGCACACTTTCGGAGTGCCATGACGTTAACTAACCAGAAAACATACTAATATGTTCCCCTGCGACCCTTGCCCTTTTAGGGAGGGGGGAGAACTCTGTAGCTTCTTGTATGACTGCGATAGGCTTTTAGTATTTCAGGCTGTGAAAACACACGCATCTGGAATAGGAAAGTGCCATTTTAAAATACTGTTAGTGAAGCCATGCGGATGACAGGGCTGGTAACACTGGGCAGGAACAAGGCAGGATATAGGCAAATGCTGTCAAACAGCTCCACAAAAGCTCTGCTTTAGTTCTGACCTACAACATACTTTAACCTCGGCCCTCAACCTCACTCATTGATGGACAAACAATTGTGCCAAATAGTACTGAATAGGGTAGCAGGAATTCCTCTTCCACTACACTTGCTTTTAAATTAAATCTCTAACTCTAAGAACCCTTTTCAATACCAAGCAACATCCTCGTGTCCATTGTGTATGCTGCTGAGTCACATTTAGCTCCAAATGTCCAACAGCAAAAAGCTAATCCAGACTGGCATATTTCAAAAAGAGAAAATAAGAAAGCAAGAAGATTAAGTTCAATAGTAAGGAAACGGGAATTGTATACAATTTAGGAAAAAAGTGTCATTTGGGATTTGTGAAGGAAACATGCACAAAAAGTAAAATTATATTGCCCTATATTGCAAACTCCTCTTTCTAGAGATAACTTTGCAGGAGTTGGGGCACTGTTTGCATCTTACTTCATGCACTGAGGCTCCAAAGGCAGTGAAATGTTTCAATATTGCCATTACCGATGCTCTTTTCATGAAGCACAGCAAAACACAATACTCCATAAATATTTTATTCATGGGAATGCCCTTTGCTAAGAACACAAGTATGTAGAAATTTTTGCATGCAGGGATTCTATATATGCACACAGGCCAATCCATGACAATATCAGCACAATACAAGGGCGGGGGAATTAAGAAAGAGAATGAAGGCTACTGAAACAGACACAGCAAGAGATTTTTTAAAAAAGAATGCTGAAACAGTATGTTGTACCTTCAACAGAGTACTGGTCAACAGCATAGGTCTGCATAGTTAAAGCTATGGTTTTCCCAGTAGTGACGTATGGAAGTAAGAGCTGGACCATAAAGAAGGCTGATCGCCGTAGAATTGATGCTTTTGAATTATGGTGTTAGAGGAGACTCTTGAGAGTCCCATGGACTGCAAGAAGATCAGACCTATCCATTCTTAAGGAAATCAGCCCTGACTGCTCACTGGATCCAGAAGCTGAGGCTTCAATACTTTGGCCACCTCATGAGAAGAGAAGACTCCCTGGAAAAGACCCTGATGTTGGGAAAGATTGAGGGCACAAGGAGAAGGGGACAACAGAGGACAAGATAGTTGCACAGTGTTCTTGATGCGACTAACATGAGCTTGACCAAACTGTGGGAGGCAGTGGAAGACAGGAATGCCTGGCGTGCTCTGGTCCATGGGGTCACGAAGAGTCGGAAACAACTAAACAACGAAACAACAACAACAAGAAATGAATCTAAATAAAATCAAATAACGTTACCACACCAAATAAATTTGAAGACTCATGAACAACGTTCTTAAAATGTCACGCTCCCAACAGATTTTGTGGTTGATTTTTGTATGACATCTGCTTAAAGATAGTATGATTGTATATTATGATATTCTAATAGTGATACTGATCTCACATCAATATTTTTATTCTATAAAAGAAGTAGCCAAACTGAAATATATATCTGCCTATCAGTTATTCAAAGCTTGCATTTGTCCTACATCTTCCTTTAAAAAGTGAGGGCTCAATCTTGCAATGAACATTTTTTATTGAACATCCTCATGCAAAGTTAAGACACTAACAGGACAACCTTATACCTATCTACCTAGAAGTCAAAATAAAAAAATTCCTTCCAGTAGCACCTTAAAGACCAACTAAGTTAGTTCTTGGTATGAGCTTTCGTGTGCATGCACACTTCTTCAGATACCCATGCATGCACACGAAAGCTCATACCAAGAACTAACTTAGTTGGTCTTTAAGGTGCTACTGGAAGGAATTTTTTTATTTTGACTATGGCAGACCAACACGGCTACCTATCTGTACCTAGAAGTCAGTCTCACTGAAGCTTACTGCCAGGTAAGTGGAGATAGGATTACAATGGGATTTCTGAGAATACCTATAGGATTAATTGACTAAGAATTTTTTTATGATTCCTATATAAACCTTAAAATCAGACATGAAATTTCCTGTTTCAGAAAAAGGTAATGAGAATCTATTGCTTGCTGTTGTATCACCCAGTCAAGAGTATATACTAGCATGTCAACTAAGCAACCAACCTAGAAATCTGAATCTGGGAAATAAATTGTACAAATGCAAATGTTCTGCCTCCATCCAGAAATAGAGCGTATTTTCTTTAACTTACTGAATGAAGATAAATGAATGTGAAAGGGAGCTCATGGCAATGGGGACAGTCAAAAACTGCATTGTACATACAAGCCATACTAGACCCTCGTCTTGACGTAGAGTAGACCTCCCAGGTTTGACCCTGCTCAAGTGTCAGTGCCTCTCCCCCAAGAATATACGCCCAATGCCTCAGTCAAAGTCTACCTACATCTGGAATCCATGAAGGAGGAGGAGGAGGAGGAGTTTGGATTTGATATCCCGCTTTATCACTCCCCTTCAGGAGCCTCAAAGCGGCTAACATTCTCCTTTCCCTTCCTCCCCCACAACAAACACTCTGTGAGGTGAGTGGGGCTGAGAGACTTCAGAGAAGTGTGACTGGCCCAAGGTCACCCAGCAGCTGCATGTGGAGGAGTGGAGACGCAAACCCGGTTCACCAGATTACGAGTCTACCACTCTTAACCAACACACCACACTGGCTGTCCAGTTGTGGCAAATTTTAGAATCCAAGAACATTGTCCTGTGCAGTTTTTATATTCATCTTAGGCTAGGCCTTTGCTCCCTTGGAGCAGGGTTCACTCAACTGAGGGAACCATTTCAAAAAGAAAGACCAATGTTTTTAACAAAGCTTAAAATATGCATTGCTAACTATTTAAGGTGAAACTACAAAACACAGTGTATCTTAAGAAAACGTACTCTTTGTGTCTCTCATAACAAATACAGTCATACCTTGGTTTTCGAACAGTTTAGTTCTCATCTCAAACATTTTGGCTCCTGAACGCCACAAACCCAGAAGTGAGTGTTCTAGTTTGCGAACTATTTTTGGAAGCTGAACATCCAACACAGCTTCCACAGCTTCGGTTTCTGAAAGTTTTGGAAGTCGAACGGACTTCCGGAATGGATTCTGTTTGACTTCCAACGTACGACTGTATAGCAAAGTTATGAACTCATGTCAGACAATCGGCCTTAGCAAAATAATGAAAGGATTTGTGCGGTCTCATGGAAACCTACTACATGGCCCTGTTTAATTGTTCATTACAATAGTTGCTCAGTGTTAAGAATGTCTTAGCCAGAAATATGTGTACTTTTGAGAATAAATAAAATGTCCAGAACAAAGGAGGCAGGAGGGGAAGTCTCCTGCCATCTACAAATGGCCCCGCTAAAACAGAAGTGCCAGAGTTGGGGGTTGCTCAGTTAGCAACTCTTACATTATATTAAGGAACTTTGGCTGTATTTGAACAGTATTTCTATTGTATGGATGAAGCAGTTCAAGGTAGCTAAGAAGAAGCATCAATAATATGTTGAGCTCATGCATGCAATTCCACATCTACTTCTGGGGCTGTTTTGTAAACAGATTTCATGCTCAACTGCTGACCAGGGAGGAACATCAATAACTGCCGAGCCCCTGTCATAGAGGCAGAGAAAATTTGTACAGTCCAGTGGTCACAAATGACTTGGCCCACCCCTAATTCAGGAACACCACCGGGCGAAAGGAATAGAAAGGCAATCAGGACAGAAAATGATAGAACACATTAGTTGAGCAAGGAATTATTTTCTACTACAAGAAGAATATAGGATTTTGAATTGTTTCTTCACTGATACATTTCAAAGGCTTAAAATAAAATAAAATAGACATGATAACTAATACACTCCTAGAATGTCTACAACTGCCTGAAGTCTGTATTCGACAGGTTTCTTTAGCAAACCAGCACTATCAGTTTGTTAAAAAAAAAAAATCCCAGTTCAAATTTTCTAGTTACATCTTGTCTACATAAAATGCTTACTGTATCCATCAATCAGTTACTTCCTAATTGACCAGAAGCATAGTTTAGGTAGTAGTGTGCAAAGTTAGAAAATATCATTAACAAAGCATGTAAGATATTTGTGGCCACATTATTTTCTGCTTTCTATGACTAAGGAATTACATACTAGAGGCATATCAATGTACCTTTAAATTATGCAGAACAATAGAGAAATCCCACGGTTCTCCGTGTTTGCAGTGTTAACTAATTAATTCCATCAACAAATTGACTGCTAGAGTGCTCTCCCAATTAAAATTGTTCTCTGTTACCAGCATGGGACACTACACTAGAGTGTCTCTGCTGCAGAGGCAAAAAGAAAATGGAAAATGGCATACTACAGACATCCCGCAGACTACAGAAAAGGAATGTCCACTTCACTCGTCTCTTTGCGTGGCAAGGTCCCACCCCCCACCCCCCGAGGTTGAATAAAGATACTTGACACCAGTATTTTAGGTTAATAGGCTAAAAAAGGCCACAACTTTATTGGTTACAGATTGTGAGCAGTATTGGCTTAGGCACTGGACCTAACCGACTATATCTGACTCCTGCCCGTCTGCAGGGAGTCCGGGAAGGGTTAACCACCAGTAGGGGGAGTCCTGCTGATGCACATCAACTAGGAGCTCCCCCGGGGGTTACCGATAGGGGTTGTGCCTTAGGCCATAGCCTCACCGGGCTTCAGACAGGGCCATGCCCCTGGACTCCTTTAACAGAATACCCTTCAATGTTTTGGACAGGTGATGGCACTACTTCCCCTCATCTCTTCTCCATAAATATCCCAATGCCTAAACGCCAACCTTACCAAGTTGTGACGATCTGCTATGAGGTACGCGAAAACCAAGTGGCTGGTACCAATTTGCCAAGTAGAAAAAGTCCCATCAGGCCCCTCAACGGTGACCAACCGAAGTCCATAGCAAGGTCAAGAGATGAAAAACCTAAAGGGCGGAAGGGTGAGAAAACCGGAGCAGCTGGAAGCGTGAAAAGGGGAGAGCTCCCTGTCGCGTTCTGCTTAAATCAAGCAGGCTACACCCCCAGACCAATCGGATTGGTCGCCTGGGCAGTGACGCGGCCGGGAATCCCCCCAATTGTGTGTGGCTGACCACACACCCCACGCACATGGAGGGGTCATGAGAGCCCGCAACCCCACCTCCTCCTTAAGGCGGAAGTGGCTTTAGCTTACTAGCTAGTACCAGAAAATTCAAAGGTGATAAGTCATTCTGTTTCTGTGTATTTACGAGAGATGGCACACAAAGGGGGAAAGAGGTAGCAGCCCTGCTTTGATGAAAAGACAGAAGATGTGGTATCACATTCACATGTCCACCTCTCCAGCACATGGTGGGACACAAGACGTATGAGCTCATAGCTCTTGTTACATTCACTCAGAAATTTCCCAAGTTTTACTCCAGAAAGCCAGAACTCATGTTTCCCAGGCAATCTGAGGTTGTAAAACCACACCACCATTCGTGACAGCCCTCTCTTTTCCTGAAATGCCTCCTGGCCAATGCCCCACCCACAAAACACATTCCTCCTCCTGTTACTTCCTGTTTACTTCCACTTGGTGTAAAGGAAGAAAGGACTAAGATTTTCTCCTTAATTCCCTCTCCACAGCTCTAATATGCTGGGTAGCAGTACACCGAGGTGCAAAAGAAAGGGGAATTTTTGAGTGGTAGCTTCTCCAAAGGCTACTGCAATAACATATATTAATTACTCTTTGTCCTTCTGCGTGATATGGCTCTTAAAAATTCCTTGCTAAATCAGAAAGTGGGTTCCACCCACCACTTCCTATAGACAAACCTTAGTTTCCAGCACCACAAGGCATTATGTTAATGTCATATTTCTCCACAGTGAATTATTTTTTTCTCACTTTACCTTTTTATTTCACCTTATGGTTTCTAAGTTACCCGTTCTACTTGTTGCCTAATCAAATGGAAGCATGAGTGACTGAGTCTGTGAATTCACAGAATGGATTCAGGACAGTAATCCAGCTTCAACTAGTTTTAGCCTGACTGCACTTTTATTATAAAGTTTCCTGATGGCAATATAGCCATATTAGATTTAAAGATGGAGAGCTAGAGTGGTTGTTTTTCAAAAGCAATTGGCAGCATAAAATGATTTGATACAAATATTTTGTGAAGCAATAGTAGCACAATACATTCCACACATTAAAATAAGCCAAAGTAGCACAAAATTTTGCAAATTTCCTGATCTTTTGGAAATTAAATTAATTCATTACTGAAAATGAGAAAATGTTTGTGTGTGTGAAATATAATTACAGTGGTACCTCAGGTTAAGTACTTAATTCGTTCCGGAGGTCTGTTCTTAACCTGAAACTGTTCTTAACCTGAAGCACCACTTTAGCTAATGGGGCCTCCTGCCGCCGCCGCACCGCCGGAGCCCGATTTCTGTTCTTATCCTGAAGCAAAGTTCTTAACCTGAAGCACTATTTCTGGGTTAGCGGAGTGTGTAACCTGAAGCGTATGTAACCCGAGGTACCACTGTATTTTATTAGTTATTTATTAGATAATTAGGTTAGCTCTGACTAGGAATCAAGAGCCAACAAAACCTAAAGAATCTTCTGTCTATGAGGTGATGCTTCTCACTCTAAACAAGAAAACAAAAAGCTATTTGTGACAGAAAATAATACAGTGGAACCTCAGTTGTCGAACACTTCAGAAGCCAAACAATTAGGAACCCAAATGCTGACAACCCGGAAGTGAATGCTTCCATTTTCGAACACACCTTGGAAGTCAAATGGCTTCCGAGGCATGTTTCTCCATTTTTGATAAGGAATTTGCTAACCAGCAATTGTGCCTCAGTTGTCGAACACTTTGGAAGTCGAATTGTCTTCCTGAACGGATTACGTTTGACAACTGAGGTTCCACTGTATGAGCTTAGATGCAAAATTAGGTGAGAGCAAACAATGCATATAAAGTGCTGTTAAAATGTGTACAATAATAAAATAAGGTTTTAATCCCACAGAAAACACAAATGTACCATGAATACAAGAATAATATTATTGAAAGGCAACAGTACGAATCTTATCTATCCAAAATGATGCTGGAGACCAAACAGATTTTGACCCCCAAGGGGTCTTCCTCAGAAGTCAAGGCATTTGCAAGACACAATTTACAAGTTAGCCACTTGGTTGTCTTTATAGAAGTTAAGAAGATGAGCTGACCAATCATATCCATAAGGTTAATATGCAAACGTGCTGAACCTGAAGATATAGAAGATGATACATTTATATATATTTTTTGCCATTTTTGTTAACCACCCTGTGGCCTTGTAGTAAAATCTCAGCAAGAGCAGCATGTTCACAAGAAAAGAAAAGAGTTGCACCACGGCTCTCCTAGTCATTAAGCTTTCATCTGCGCATGCACGCTCATCTGCGAATATACAGCGGCTGTTCGGGTATGTTCACATTGCCAATGGCTCCATCCCCCGTATTTTATTCAGACTGACGATGGTTTAAGAATAAAACTCAACAAACAAATAAGATTTGCACGTCAAGCCCCGAAACCCGCCCCCAAGGAAATAAAGACGCAATGGACGCAGAAATTAGTTTAAAGGTTAATGGGCAAATTTAGGCCACAACTTTATTGAATACACAAGTGTGACTGGTATTGGCTTAGGCATTGGTATCAAAGATTATAACTGGTTCCTGCCCACCCTACAGAAAGCCTAACAGGGTAAACTTCCGACAGGAGAGCTCCATCAATGGCTATTGACTGGTGCTTACCCCTGGAGTTCCCAGGGGTCCTGGCATGGCCCTAGCCCCTCCCTGGGCTTTGGACGAGATCCAGACCCCTGGATTCCTTTAACAGAATACCCTATAAAATGGAGGGACAGGTGATGGCTGCACCTCCCCTCCCCACACTGCGCTAAACCAATGCCTAACCGCCGCACAAGCCTCGCGCTCACCGCCAATACCATCACACCTGTAGCCATTCCTTCAAGCCATCTGTAATCTCTGCTAGCATTTGTCAAGAAACTACAGGATCGATGTGGACTGTGGCTAAGATTGTGTGTATGCAGCTTCCAAAATCAGCATTCCTTAGTCAATGGAACACATTGCTCCAATGTAGTCAACAGACTTTTCATGGTTGAGGAATGGTGTTGATGTGCCCCTTCACCATGCGCGCGCGCACACACACACACACACACACACCACCCCTCAACTGTCCAGCTCATGCAATTATGGAAATGAGACATCTTTGCATAGAGTCCTTCATATGGAACCTATCTAGGTATCACGTATTGCTTTAAGATAGTCAGTGGAGAAGCTACCCCACAATTTTTCCACCATACACAGTCTGCTGCCAGCTAGTAATTGCAACAGCCACTGCTTCATGGTCATGCGACTCTGTTAAATGGTTCTCCTATTTATCTGAACTTTTGATATTGATCATATTCTAGAAGAAGCTGGGTACAAATAAAACTGTTTACTGGAGAAGAGGCATAGCTGATTTCCAAATCAATCCTGACTGTTTCATTATACACCAGCTGTGCTTGCATTGTAAGGTTACAAGGATATGTTGAAGAGTTGCATGAAGCCAACACAGTTGGGACATAAGCTTGCTTTCCATCCATTATTACAATTGATTGTAAAGCTAGAAAAATGGTTTGAGATAAAAGAATAATATCAATTACATAATGGCTGATCACTTTGCCCTTATAGCTACCAAGCAAGATCTATTTACCAACATGATATTTTTCCCATGCAGGACTTTACTTCAGTTACACACAACCAGTACCTGACAGATAAACTACAAAGAAACATTGAATTCTTTGCAATTCAATGTTTCAGATATTTATTTTCTCTTATAAACAAGTCAACATTCCCCCAGAAGCTTATATTCCTGCATTCCAGGGGGTTGGACTAGATTATCCTTGGGGTCCCTTCCAATGCTATGATTCTGTGATTCTAAATGTCTGGTATCTCACATTTATTTATTTTTCATTTACTATCACCTGTCAGTTTAATTTCAGAAAACCAGATGGGAGGTGGGGAGAGCAATGATGTTTCTTTCAGAGGTTATTTTAATATTTAAAACCCTCTAATAAATTGCTCTTATCTTAAAACAAAACATTTTCTTTTTTCCTCTGTAAGACGATAATGGAGAGTTCTGTACGGAACACTGCAGTGTGTACTTTGAGGGGGTTTCATCTTTCAAAAGAATAAATGCTTGAGCAACTGATGCTAATCCAAGGAAGTTACTGCTGCACATTCTATTATAATGGATAAGTCTCTTGATGTGTGTGCTCTCCCTGGAGTATTGTTCCAGATTGATTACCATCTTTATAATGAAATGCTCAATTACTGCTTTGAAATAGGTAATTATAAAGAGAGTGTGTATTTTCCAGTTGGGGATTTTGTTTTGATCCCCCTCCCTCTTTTAATTATCACTGCATGAAAGGCAAGTGAAGAAGTTTCAACTGCAGCTCAGTTTTCTTTCTAAAAAAGGAAAACTATTTGTGGTGCTATTCATAAAATTTATATCGGATCCCCAATTGTGGTTTAAAGTTTTATTTCCCACTATCAAGGATAGAGCAAATGCAGTGTGTCTGTGTGCGCTGCCACAATTTCTTGGGAATATTTGTCCCTGAACAATGGAGTCAATCTTGGTAAACAACTTCATGAAGTGTATAACAGGATACAAATATCAGCTAATTGCAGATGGATTAAGACCAGTAGGACACCTGTGGGCCCCAACACAGCTGTGCAGATCAGAGCCCTGCTCCATATCTTCTTCATAGTATTAGGCTCCCTATTTCGTTCTGTTGCCTCACTTTCAAGCCTGCCTGGAAAGTACATCTATGACCTGGGAAACATTAGTGTACAGTCATACCTCAGGTTAAAGCAGCTTCAGTTTGCGTTTTTTCAGGTTACGGAGCACCAAAACCCAGAAATACCAGAATGTGTTACTTCTGGGTTTCAGCGCTCGCACATGCGCAGAAGTGTCGGATCGCAACCCACACAGACGCAGATGCGGGTTGCGAATGCTGTGGGTTGCAAACGCTGCAGGTTGCGAACGTGCATCCTGCATGGATCATGTTCGCAACCCAAGCATCCACTGTAACAGCATATGGGTGGAAGTTGGCCAAAGTGGGAGGTGGCCATTCACACATGCTCAGAAACATGTTTGATTATGTTTTTATATGTGCTGGAAGCTGCCCAGAGTGGCTGGGGCAACCCAGCAAGATAGACAAGGTATAAATAAAAATTGTTGTTGTTGTTACTGCTTCATACGGGTAGTTTTCTTACTGGTAGTGGGACGCGGGTGACACTGTGGTCTAAACCACTGAGCCTCTTGGGCTTGCTGATCAAAAGGTTGGTGATTTGAATCGAAAGCATGCCAGTGCAAGTAGATAAATAGGTACCACTGTGGCAGGAAGGTAAATGGCATTTCCGTGTGCTCTGGTTTCCATCACAGTGTCCTGTTGTGCCAGAATGGGTTTAGTCATGCTGGCCACATCACCTGGAAAGCTGTCTGCAGACAAACGCCGGCTCCCTCAGCCTGAAAGTGAGATGAGCACCTTTGACTGGACTTAACAGTCAAGGGGTCCTTTACCTTTACCTGGTTTGCAGACTTGGTTCCATGAACCAAAGCAGATTCTGACCGCCAGCAAGCCCACCCTAGTATTCCAATGTTATATGAACAGTGGAGTTAAGGCCAGTTGTATCCCTTTTAACAATGGCACCAAAATTGTGAAGTTCCCTTCCCAAGGAGGTGTGTCTTGTTTTTTTCCTTTAATTTTTTTGGGGGCCCCCAAGAGAGTGGGGCCCTAAACTGTAGCTTGTTTGGCTTATACGTAAATCTGGCACTGAACAGAACCAATATTCAGCAGACTATACAGAGACTCTTCCTTTATACATTCCATCCTGCAACCTGAAGACAGCTGCTTTGTCCAAATGCCTTTCAAAACAATTCTTCTATGAATTGACAGGCATTTTTCCTGAGGGTTAACTGGATCTAAGGGGGTGGAGAAAGTGCTTTTAATTTCAAGGGTCAGAAGTTAGGAGGAAAACTATAAATATTTCCATTCCTGAGCAGTCCTCCTCCTGCTGCAGCAGCAGGCCATTAATTTTGAAAGAGGTTTTGCTGCTGAAGGAAGTCTTTCAGTTGCTGATGTGTTGGGTTAGTTTATACTGCTTGCTTTAGATTCCAAGATACGCCATCGGTGGTGAATTATTTATTCTTCCTTTATTAGACAAAGGCTAGAAAAAGCATTTGGACTGCGTGAGAAAATGCAAACTATTTGTCTGATCACCAGTGGCCAGGATTAGTAAATTAAATTAGTAAAGTGAGTCTCAGCACTATCAAACAACCATGGTAAGGGTACTGGCACAAGGGTGTGTGTTAAAAATGGGTTGTGATTTTAATGAGGTGTGGTGTTCACTGGCAGACCAGCAAAATGAGGGTGAGCTATGCTTTGTATCTTTGGGAGATGGAAGGGAAACAAATTCCAGAAACATAATCCTACTTCAGAACTTGAAGGGGGATGTCTCATGCATTCCTTTACTTTACAAAGATTAGATACAGTTCTAATGAATGCTAGAAGGATGATACCAAGTAGAATTGATATATTTATTCGCTGGAGGAAACTGCTTCATAATGCAGTGTATCTTATATTGCTATTTTACTTTTTTTAGACTTTAATAAGTGAGGAAAAACTTCTTTCTGAATGCTGCTTGAACATAATAAGGCTCGGATTACTCAGACACCATTTACAAACTGCCACAGGAGTTTAGTTATTTCTTCTTCTGATACCATGACTTTTCAAGTTATCTTCAAGTACTTCCACACACACATCTACACTCATAATGATTTTCTGTTATTTGAATTCACCACAAACTACACAACAACAGATCGCTCACGGAAGGATTTCGGGTGGAAATATTTCTACTTCTCCCTCCCGAAACACGACTTTCACTTAAAAAGCAAAACAGATCAATTTTTTGGCACAGCTCAAATCTCTTTCTCCTGCTTTCAAACTCCCGGAACAACTGAAATAGTTCAAATGCAGAACGTGGACACAAGTGCTGTTTTTGGCACTTCCCACAACATTGGTGCCAAAGATGTTGTGGACTATGACTCCCCTCATCCCTGTCAATGGGCCACGGTGGCTGGAGATGATGGAGAAAGTTATACAACCATTTATGGGGACCCAAAGCTGGGAAGACTGCACTAAAGCATAGTTTATTGTTGTGTGCATGAAGTCAAGCTGATGGGTCTCTTCTAGCGCAGCCACATCAAAAGTGCAGCCAGATCAAAAGCATTTTCTTCCATTGTTACCTAACCACAATTTGTTGTTATGTGGTAGCGCTTGCTGCAGTTTACTGGAAAATCTGACTTCAAATCGTGGTTAATCACCTTGGCTTTTCAGTAAACTATAGCTAACACTAACCACAGTTCTCAGCTAAGACACAGCAAGCCATAGTTAGTTGAACATGGAGGCAAATACTTTGATTCTCCCTCCTCCTTGCAGTGTAACAGAGGAGAAGATACAAGAGGGCAGCGCATGAGTCCAAAGCTCATGCTAATAATGCTAAACTATGGCTTAGTGTTTTATGCAGACCTGGCCAATATATGTAATTATTCATCTCTTTAGTATGTTGACTTTCCACTATACATCTAGCTGTATTTCCAAGACCTGGGTCTTTTAATAAATCTACATTTTATACAGATATTATGTCTTTTGAGAACATGTCCCCAACTAAGGCATATTCTATTCTATTGAATCCAGCTCCCTAAGACGCTAATGACTCATTTCTGAAACTGTTTCACATCTGGACCTTCCAGAGGCAAGAAGTGAAAGACAAATCAGCCTTGCTCAAGTGAATGCTGATGTAGACCAGTGAGTAAAATTTATGACATTTACAGTAAACATTAAACTTACAGAATTGAAATATATATAATTTGAATTGAGGTTCCAAGGGACAAAAGCCCCCCCCCCAACTCTAATTAGAGAAATTTTTAGTTTCATTTTAATAGCATAGAAACAAGACAGAAAACTAACCCCATCGAGCAAAGTGAGCAATTCTGTATGGATGTTATAAGTAAAACAAGAGCTACTCCATAGTTGTAATTGAAAACAAAAACTTATTTAGGGTTGTTATATCACACTTTCCCTCCAATGCAAGATCCAAGGTAGCTCACATCTTAAATTAAAACAGATATAGCTAAAAAATCCCGCAATAAGCTTAAATATTTAAAATCAATTAAATAACCCTATTAAAAAATAACTGAAAACGTATCATTGAAATGATACCAAATGATATCACAGAGCCCCTAAAGACGACCTTGAGAAAAATACTCGTCTCTCTTTTGACAAAGCAAAAAAACATGATTCTCAAAAGTGTATGGCCAGATACATTGTAGTCTGTTTTGAGTTCAAGAGTAATTCATATTGCTATGCCTAGCAATTGTTTAATATCATGGAAGCTTTACGCAATTACCGTATTACATATTGGCTGTAGATTATCCATTACTCTGGGAAGAAGAGATACCGACGTTCTTTCTGAATACATAATAAAATGAGCGAAAGCATTTCTGAATGCTACTACATGACCTCCAAGCTGGTCTACTTATTCCATTTGCCATTTACAGATGAGTATTTACCCTAAACACTTAGAACACAATGCAGTTCTTTAATATGCATTGAACCATATGTGCATTCATCCTTGATAACGTGAAGTGCAAACTAGTTTGGAACAGACATTTGAAAAGGATTCTTATAATGTGCCCTGAAAACAGAAAGCCACTACAATGGAAACGAAAATGAAACACAGTTTCATATTGACTTGACAACCATTTCTTTAAGGCTTTATCTGCAGTTGCTGGACTATAGTCATGGGATTGTGATTATGCCTTTTCTTCTTCATCTAGGTATGTTCATGTTCTTACAAACTCTGAATCTCAAGGTTATGAGTTCAAGTCCCACAATGGACAAAGGACTCCTGTATTGCAGGGGGCTGGACTAATGACCCTTGTGTTCCCTTTCAGCTCTACAATTCTGTGATTGTGTGACCATTGTTCTACATGTATATCCTTCACTTCCTCCAAGGATAGTGCATGGTTCCTTATCTTCCATTTGATTCGCACAGTTAGGTTAGATGGAGAGAATGTGGCTGAGCCAAGGTCACCAGCTGAGCTTCATGACTGAATACTTACACAATACATGCCCTTTGATTTACACATATTCTTTGCAATCAACAGTTGCGTGGCAAGACCCCCAAGCCGATCCCCCATTAGAATAAAGAAATTTACACAGACACAGATATTTTGTTTAAGGTTTTTGGGCAAAATTTTGGCCACAACTTTATTGATTACAGGAATGAGAGTGGTATTGGCTTAGGCACTGGCAAGACTATATCTGACTCCTGCTCCCTTTGCAGAAAGTCTGTAAGGGTAAACCACCCAAAGGGAAACTGCTTCCGGGGAACCCGCCTGCATCTCCCCTGGTGTTCCCAGAAGCCTGGCATGGCCCTAGCCCCTCAAGCGGACTTTGGACAAGAACCAGGCCCTGGATTCCTTTAGTGGAATACCCTTGAAAATGGAGGGGCAGGCGATGGCCGACCTCCCCTCCCCCATTCACCATAAGCCAATGCCAAACGCCAAACCTTACAAAGTTGTGACAATTGCTAAGAGGTAGACAAAAAACAAGTGGCCAATTTGCCAAATGGAAAAAAATCCTACCTGGCCCCCGACTCAAGACGGGCAACCAACCAAAGTTCAAAGCAAGGCCAAAGGAACTTAAATTAAAGGGAGGGTAGGCGGGTGTTCGGCAATGCGAAGCAGGAGCCTGGCACATGTCGCGCTGCCGCTTTTATACTTTCCCCCACAATCACCCTTCAAAATGATTGGGCAATAGCCCTGGATGATTGTGGTGCCACCCCAGCATAAGGGTGATAGCTCCACCCACACCAGGATGGGGGAAAACCAGATTGAGGGTTTGCCTGCAACCAGGACCATCTATTAAGATGATCCCATTTATTACTGTGCTAAGCAACAATGCAATTACCATATATATAGGTAAAGGTAAAGGTACCCCTGCCCGTATGGGCCAGTCTTGACAGACTCTAGGGTTGTGCGCTTATCTCACTCTATAGGCCGGGAGCCAGCGCTGTCCGCAGACACTTCCGGGTCACGTGGCCAGCGTGACAAGCTGCATCTGGCATGCCAGCGCAGCACACGGAAAGCCGTTTACCTTCCCACTGGTAAGTGGTCCCTATTTATCTACTTGCACCTGGGGGTGCTTTCCAACTGCTAGGTTGGCAGGCACTGGGACCGAATGACGGGAGCGCACCCCGCCGCAGGGATTCGAGCTGCCGACCATGCGATCGGCAAGTCCTAGGCACTGAGGTTTTACCCACAGCGCCACCCGCGTCCCATATATATATATAATGACAAATTCATTTATAAGTCATTGGCTTGGCTTGGCTTGAATTGAGGAAAAAGCATGTCAAGGCAACATTTCTGCCAAAATAAACTGGTAGTACTAACATCTAACTAATGGTTAAAAGAAAGCACCTAAGTACATGTGTTTGCTGAACTTGCCGCAGGATAGGATTTTAACTAACAGTTGTAACCTGATCTCCTGGATTAGTAGCAGCGTTGGAATTATCTAAATGACCTTTGTGGACTCCAGAAATAAATCCTAATGGCTGGTTAGGCTGGCTACTGCTTCTTTCAGGAAAAAAGAAAAATCAAGACAACAAAATGAAAATCAGAATGAATCAAGAAAGCTAACAATTATAAGGCAGACAGAAAGGAACACTTCTGTCCAACTGGTATAACATAAACTGCAAGTTATGCCCCTCAATAAGCCAGAATTTTATCCCAGCATTTGAAAATGACAAAAGGTGAATGCTATATGTTCTAACTCATGTTAACATAACAAATCAATATCCTGAAATGTCAGGATATGGGCTATGCTAAACATGTTATAAATGCATTGCGTACTGCTAAAAATGGGAATGGCATGTTATAGCATCTACCAATGCAGCTTGGTCCAAGCTGGTAATTGAATTCTCCCGGACAGGAGGGGCTATACTATGGCTTGCTGTTCTGATTAAGTCCTTTAGGACCAGTGTTATATCAGTCCCGATGACCTATGCATTCTGCACTGCTTGCGGCTTCTGAAGTGTTGCTAAGGGCAGGGGCATTCTGAGGTGGGGGTGGGAGGGCGGGCCACCCTAGGTGCCATTCCAAAGGGGAGGGTGAAAAAATGCCGACCCCTGATCAGCGGCACCCCCTGGGGTACCATGCTGAGCGCCACGTCCCCATGGGCGGCGCACCACGCCCCCTGGGACACGTACCACATCCCTGGGATGACACTACACCCCCTGGGACACATGCCACACCCCCTGGGATGAGCACCACGCCCTAGAGGGTACCCCACCAAAATTCCACCTTGCCCAAATCTTGCAGGATAAGGATACCCATACGACCCTGAAAGTGGCTAGGTTCCTGGTCGCTGTCCTTACCCAAAAGCATTGCCAAGGAGCACCACAAGCTAATTAAGGCGTAGTATGCCATTCCATCTTATAGTATTTTATTGTTATAGTAGTGTTTTAGCGGCTGTTTTTTCCCACGTGCACAAGCTGTTATTTATGTCTTGTTTTTATCTGTATGGGCCTATGGCCGTAATAAATTATTATTTCTCTATTTCTCCACCACGCCCCCTGGGACCTGCGCCATGCCCCCGCAGGCGGCACCCCACACCCCCTGGGACACATGCCACACCCCCTGGGATGAGCACCACGCCCCCTGGGACGAGCACCATTCCAGGTACCGGAGCAGGTTGCTTCGCATCTGGCCAAGGGCACAACCATGTACAGGGCATTACATAATCTGATCTGGAGGTTATCAGAGCAAGGCTTTCCCTGACCAGAAACCACTGTAACTGGCAAATTGGCACCCCAGCCACTGGAGTCACCTGCTCTTCAAGTGACCAAACTAGGTCAAGGAGTACCCCCAAGTGACAATAAAGCACCGTGCTTTAGGAAAACATCTTTTACAAGTAGTTCATAAAGAAGAAGAGCAAAAATTAGGTCTTATTGTTCTTTCTTCCAACCTGAGACAAACGCCCACTTTTTAAAAAAAGAGTTATTTTAAGGGACAAGAGAATATATTAAAGCAGATGGAAGTCATGAGACAATTAATTCCATCAAATCTCTGATAATACATTCCTCCTATCTTTTATAATGGGTTTGGCAATGAAGTCCCTCATCATATTTTCTTAAAAGAAAGGCACAGAAAACAAGGATTTTCCTCCTACACTTCCACATTTTGTGTGACAAAGAAGCACCTCTCAGTGTTGTTTGTGCACAGTAAACCGTTATCTCAGTAGATTAACTAAGTGACTGGCGGAAAGTATTAAGCGCTTGGGTCCTAATGATGCTTTGCTATTATGTATCTTACACGATCACTGAAACCTGAGCTGATTAGTTGCAACACACTGACAGAGAAACTTGATATTGTTTTATCAAGTTGCTAGCTAAAGAGTTTCTGCTTACAAACAAATACTGAAAGGATATAAGCCAGAAACAGTTGCATATTAGCTGGATGAAGGCTAAATGGGATTTTCTCAAGAAAGAAGACCAATATTTTAAACTTGCCTTTCCAATTCTGGTCTCATTTGCCTAACAGTACAGGTATATTTACACAAAGGTACCAGAAGTAACTGAGGTGTGTCTATGATCTATTGGATCATAGAAGGGCATGCAAAGCCCTTGTCCATACACACAGCCCAATTTACCCATTTGTCATGTTTGGATGACATAGTAATACATAAGAATGGCTTACCATGGTGATTTATATTTTCTTACAAATCTATCTATCCATTTAAAGCATACTTTACATATGATATTATGGTAAACTAAGCACATTTTTTACACCTGCTTCTATGTACCAAAAATGAGAATTCTTAAGCTTTAAAGCACTGAAAACATACCCCAGGGTTCATTTGCCTTGATGGGAAATAATTTCATAACATATTAAAATGTGGCCCTTTCCCTCCGTCTGATCTATGTGGCTGGCATTCTGGTAACATCAGGTATCTTCCAGTATTCTGAAGCTTTTGTTCTGCCTCATCCTGTCAGTAAACACTGCTTGATAGTACAAAAGTACTATCAAAGCTGGGAGTTATTTGCACTTCCCACTGCAAAAAGGTGCTATTTTTTGGAATCCTTTTTAGCTTAGCTTATTGGTGAACTTTAACATTAGCACAATAAAGCTGTTATTCAACTCTGTTCACTGACAGCAACCCCCTGTTTCAATTCTGTCTTTTCACCGCAGAAAAAAGTAACTTCTTTAAGCAAATAAATACAAAATGGATGCTATTTTCTTCTTTCTTTGCCTTCTGAAAGGCATAAGATAATGCACAAAAAGCTCATTGTTACATACAAACATCCACTGCAAATTGAATTACTGGTGTCACCGAACTTCGTAATTACCTACTTTAGAGTATGAATTCAACCAACTCACATGATTTGACTGAATCAAACAGCCTTTCCTTAAAAAGTTCTACTTGAGCTCAGAAAGTTATATGCTTGCATAACCACACACACACACACACACCACAAACTCCTTACCCACCTTTCATTTGCAAATGCAATTTCAGAGCAGGTTATAGTTAAAATACAAATATATATAATGGTAGCTCAGCACTAAGAAATCTAAGAAATTTGGGAAGCAACAACATTATCCTAGTATTCATCTCAGGAATTTGAATACCCAGAGAAGTAGCAAACAAAAGTCATCCTTAGCCAGAATGAAAGTAACTAGGAGAACATATTTCACAGTCCTGTGCCAGTGGTACTGAATATAAAGGCCCTGCTAACATCCTGGCAGAATAGCAAAGCACTCTTTCAGCCTTTAACCTTGCCCAAAAGTTTTGATTCATGATACAAGTAATGGGGTCTGTATTTGGCATCATCAAGTAATGAGTGATGCCAATGCCAAGTCTTTTAGAAAACCTGTCTTCCAAAATATCTGAACACAATTACCATAGAACTGGATAATTGCACCTATAGTTTATCGTGAATTATTTTGCAAAGAAAACCAATAAACAAGTTGGCTAGGCCCATAGAAATATATTACTTTCCTTTTATAACTAAAGTGGATGGAGCAAGATATTAAAAGAGTGAAATTGATTACCGAATTGAACATTTTTTGGGGGGTGGGGGAATAGTAAACACAAGCTTATTATGTTTTATATTATTAGTTGTACAACTTATACTAATCAAAGGCAGTAAGTACAGTCATACCTTGGATCTGGAATGCCTTGCGAGTCAAACGTTTTGGCTCCCGACTGCCACCAATCCGGAAGTGAGTGTTCCAGTTTGCAAACATTCTTTGGAACCTGAAGGTCTGGTGCAGCCTCCAATTGGCTTCAGGAGCTTCCTGCAGCCAATCGGAAGCTGCACCTTGGTTTCTGAATATTTTGGAAGTCAAATGGACTTCCAGAACAGATTCCATTCGACTTCCGGGGTACCACTGTACTAAAAAAAATCAAAATTCATATTATTGCTTGGAATATGATGAGTTCAGACCTTCTCAAAAGGTACAACTGCTAAATCAATCCACTTAGCATTTCCATGCGCCATTTTATTTGAAGAGGAGCAAGAGAATTCAAGCAAATCAAGAACTTAGGCTGCAATCTTAAATACTTACTGCAAAGTATTTAAGTATTTACTGCTGAACAAAGTGGAATTGACTTCTATGAATTATTTCCAGCTCCATAATAAAAATAATAAAAACCTTCCTGATCAAGAAGGAACAAAACAGAGAATCATCTGAATACTGTTAGCTGGCAAGATCCCAGCTGTTGAAATAACTTATGATCTGTTTCTTGAATGGTCTGCATATTTCCTGGCTTACCACTGAGCCTAGCTTTGCTGACTGCCCAAACTATCACTCATTGACAAGAAAATACAAAGAGCAACAGCCAAAATATGGCCCACGGCCCACTTCTGAATGAATATGACATTCATATGATGCTACAAAGCATATCCTCCCGGCCATATTTTTCCCCTTTTGTACAAGCTTTCCCACATGTAACTCATAGCATTATACCAAGCACAAGCTCCACAGCACAGAATATAAATGAGGGAGGTGTGAATTTATTTGGAGAATATTTGCACTCTCCTAAAGGGAGCTCTGCCTATTTTACTTGTGCTGTCAACAGCCAGGAGGTTATATTAATGAAATAATACTAATATAGCCTGTGCGGTATGAAAAGTTTAGAGGGAGAACCCACAACCTTCAAATCAGCTAAATTTTGAACAATTTGGAAAAAAAGTAGGACATAAATTTTGTGATGTTGGAAGGGAACGGCTTGTGTCCACCACAATATTCTGTTGAAAGAGAAGGATAAATGTCTAGTCTCCCTACTGGTCCCTAGCAGAAAATGATCTTCTCCTGCTGCCACCATCCTTGCCTGCTCTGGGCTTTAGAGAAGAAGGAGATGACAGCTGAGGTGCCTTCCAGCCTTTGTGAATATTCAAACGGATAGCTGTTAAAGGTCTTTCAGTGAAAGCAGTACATCCCTAGCAGCAGCATACTCAGCCTCTAAAACAGAAGATATACATATTTCCTGAAAAGTACATAAAATGGTATGCACATGGGCCAGGCAAGCAGGAATGTCACTCATCACAAATGATGTCGCTGAACAGCAAAATACTGGATAGCACATTTTGGCATTTGTTTGCATTTTTCTGTAGAACTCATTGAATACGGAGCAGGTAAGAGACAAAAGGTCCAACATAACTTTGGAAAACACTAGCTTATCCAACTGTGTAGCCAAACGAATGATTATGATGTTGGATGAAAAGAATAATTCCCTTGCTGACAGCAATATTGTTCAATGAACCTTTTCAGATGTTCATGTATGTGGCTGATGGCTGAAGCAATTCACAGCATAAACTTTTGGGGGTCCTTTAGGGAACAACATTAATATTCATTTGAGTGGATCAAGTTTACAAAAGAAAAAGAAAAAGAAAAAGAAGGAAGGAAGGAAGGAAGGAAAAGGAAGAACCTTTAAATTAACCACAGGTTAATTCATAATATATATTAGATACAAAACTAGACCTGGAAAAGCATGCCATAATAAATAATATTGTTTCACTGAAAAGCAAGCCATAATAAATAATATTGTTTCAAGCCACTACATGTGAATTTTGTAGAGGATAAAAGCCACAGAGCAATATAGTGTTCAACTTTAACAGTATCTGTTCTAGTACATAGGACCAATAAAATTTAATCTTTATTCTTCCATTCATTAATTTTTGAAAGGGAATACTTTCAGAGCACACCAAGTGAAATGACATAACAAAGACAATTTTGCAGATCAACCTTTTTCAAACAAATCAGAGTGATGGGGACTAAGCACTGATTAAAATAAGTATCTCGCCTTTCCACAAGAATGTGCCCAAGGTGCCCAAAGTGGCAAACAGCAATAAAATAATGCATTAATACTTATTGAACGGAAATCCTACCAAAAAAATTTTAATTTCCACAGTGGATTCTCAATCCTGCAGCTATATGCTGCATCCACAACTGTTGTTCCAAGTGCGCAATGCAACATATTCCTTCCCTTTCTGCCTCCCACATCTATTGCAGATAGTTGTGCAATTTTCTGCAGCTTTTTTTTGGAAGCATAGGGAGAGGAGAGGAATAGGAAGTCCAGCTCCACAAGTGGAATGTTTAATTGTCGATGTTGCAGCCAATCATAAACCAAATCTTTTATTTCACCATAATCTTTAAGTCTTAATTTCCCTTCTCTTTCTGTCAATAAGTCTCTATATGTCGGCCATTTTGCCTCCGTGTTTATTCCTTTGATTGACATTGCCTCTGTAGGGGCCACCCACCAAGGTGTTTTTTGCTCTAATAGATCTTTGTATTTTTCAGAGTTGCTCCTAATCATAGTTGATGTTATAGATAAAATCAAAACTAGAGAGCATGTTTTAGGAAGAAAAACAAAAGGTTTGGATATCAAAGGTTCTTCCTCAAAGATATGTATGCTACAGAGACACATCCTTTATTTTAGGGTTCTGCCAGTACCATCTTTGCAAAATTATCACTGGAAAAACCAAATGTTAGAGCACTCGAACGGAAAAGGTCCAAGGATATTACAATCCTCAATCTCACTCTACATCCTCAATCTCACTCTACATTTAGTTTAAAATATACCCCAGGTTCATCCAGAGTACAAGAGATAGTGTACTGCAGATAATTTACCAAAGTGTGACTCTAGCTAAAGGAAATAGTGCTTCGAACAGAGGATGTTAACATATTGATGACGTAGATCAAACCAACATTTATAAATCTTTTTTTAAAAACTATGAAGCAGCTTCAGTAATTTCCACACTTAAATCATTCTCCTAACATCTTCAAATGATTTATCTTTCTTCTCTCCACATTAAGACTTCTGTGACTCTATAGTACAGGAATGTATTATACAAGAGACATCATTTTTAAAAGATGAAGAGTCAGTCTGCAGAGAAATGTAACAAAAAGCCAATACTTGCCTATAAAGAAAATGAATAAATTTCACAAGGAAAAGATATATTCCTAGTTTGCTACTAGACTAGCTACCAGCTTAGAAATATTATCAGTAGATTTTAGCTTTGTGCAAGACAGAATGAATTGGTAATTATCTGACATTCCCAGAAGCAAGATTTTGGGGGAAGGCCTATCAAATATTTTCATATTGTATTCTTCAGAAGTAGAAATAAGAGCATGGGGTTTTCTGAAAGTAATACTCATTTTGCCTTCTAATATTCATTTGATAATTTGCACGAGGTAACCTTCAAGAGAGAGAATTATTCTGACTCTTCTTTCCCTCTGGAGAAGTGTAACAAGCCTTCCACATTTTTTCATGACTGAAACAAGGCAGATGATTTAAACCATGTTAATAATTACATAAAAGCCTTGCTTCCAACAGTACTATTTTCTTAACTCTAAGATTGTAGAGTGATGTAAGAATGTAAAGATATTAATCCAAATACAAAAACATAAAAGGAGAAAAGATGCATATGTATTTGTATTACAGGTTCTTTAATATGTCAAAACACTTGTAATTAATCCACCTATTTTACTGCCACAATATGTTATGGTTGGAGTGTTTGTCTGACCTCTAATGATGACTCTTCTTATCAAGCAATACTTTCTTAGTAGAACAGTAAAACACTGCATTAGTGACAAATCCCCCATTCTATGCCCCTTCAGCCTTTGGAGTTCAACTCCTCTCACATTACAGTATTTATTGAATTTCCCAGCCAAACGGTGTTCTGCTCCATAAAATTCTGACAAGTGGACTCTGCCAAGCTAATAATGACTTCATTCTGCTGAAATAAACTTATTTCACTGCGGCAAACAAAATGACATGACCTGGAAAGGTTATTTTTAACTGGGTAATGACTCAATTGCAGCCAAGCATTTTTCACGAAGTTCCTGGTTCTAGTTAAGTTACGTTTCGTAACTGCTAATACATTTTGTATGGAGTTACTTTCTCCTTTCTAACCCTTTCAGGTCTACAACAGGTATTTTTTAGGGACAGACCCTTAACTAATAAGCTCAGCAATCTCCAGCAAGCCCTCTACAAATATCAAAGACCAGCTTATTTTGGAAAAGAATGAGACACACACAAAGTCAGTGACCTTCTAGAAGTCTTCAGTTAGGACTAATTAGGAGGAATTTGACAGCATTAATTTTGAAAAAAATAAAAATGCTTTTTTAAGGGGTGTAACACCCCCCCCCGACAAACCTAGACAGCATCTTAAAAAGCAGAGACATCACCTTGCCAACAAAGGCCCGTATAATTAAAGCTATGGTTTTCCCAGTAGTGATGTACTGAAGTGAGAGCTGGACCATAAAGAAGACTGATTGCTGAAGAATTGATGCCTTTGAATTATGGTGCTGGAGAAGACTCTTGAGAGTCCCATGGACTGCAAGAAGATCAAACCTATCCATTCTGAAGGAAATCAGCCTGATTGCTCACTGGAAGGACAGATCCTGAAGCTGAGGCTCCAATACTTTGGCCACCTCATGAGAAGAGAAGACTCCCTGGAAAAGACCCTGATGTTGGGAAAGATGGAGGGCACAAGGAGAAGGGGACGGCAGAGGATGAGATGGCTGGACAGTGTTCTTGAAGCTACCAGTATGAGTTTGACCAAACTGTGGGAGGCAGTGGAAGACAGGAGTGCCCAGCGTGCTCTGGTCCATGGGGTCATGAAGAGTCAGACACGACTAAATGACAACAACAACACCCCCCAAAGATCTGCGGCACTGCTTCCCTGGTTAGAGCCAATTGAGGAGATAATGGGTGGAAAGGTATTCAGTTCATTGAAAGATGTATCAATCAAGACACAGGGTGAATAAGATCGCAGAGACCTCGCCCCGAGCATTGGGGAAGCAGGTACTTATACATTTTGTACATATACCTGAGATATTGTTCAATCTCTAAAAGCTTCCTAATTGGCTAGAGTCCTGCATAGGCAAAGCATGCTAAGCTCTAATTGGTCTTCTTTCCATCTGCGGAGGGGGGTGGGTGGTGGCTTCAGGTTTGTTCCCGGGTTGTATTAGCAGTTTCATATACAATATTTGGCAAGCCACCTAGCATACCTTCCTGCTATGCCTTGTGGTTTCCCTACCTGGGTACTTTCCACCCTGCTGAATGAACATACTGAGGTACTTTCCATATCTGTTCTTTCCAGACCTAAAAGTCACATTCTCATCTATTGTACTTTGCTAAGCTGGTAGATTATTATCGGAACAGTTTGCGGGTTTATGCAAGGATAACAAACTTCTGCTAACATATGGAAAAGGTGGATGCAATAGGTTGCCATACATCCAGAAATTCCCAGGAACTGTGTCCAGGCATCCCTTTAATATTTGATTTTGGCGACGTATGGAAAAAAGTTTCAAAACCTCAACAATTTTTGAAATTTCCCAAATAATAATAAAAAAGTTCAACCAAAAAAAGGTTTCACTTTCATTATTTACGACTCAAGCATGTTAGCTTTGATAACTGCAGTCACAGTTGATAGGTGCAATGATTCCTATTGAAATAAATGAGCTGAAAGCACGCACAACTATAAGCTGTACTGTGGTCTGCAGCTTTAAATATATTAGGTCCCTAACACAAAGGTATGGAAGATAGGCCAGAATACCTGGCCTCCCGGAACAAAATAAGAAAGCAAGTAATGAAAAACAACAGAATTGGAAAATGGACAAAAGCTAAACATGACAGACTGAAAGGAAGTGGTCCATTACCTCTGAAGCTGGAAAACTAACATAGCATGCCAATGAAAACGCCTCAGAAGTTGTCCTATGGTCTGGTGAGGAGGCACTTCCTATATACATAAAAATAGCCAGATGAACCAAAAACCAGAATCCATGGCTAAGATGTGCCTATTAATAGGGTTTACTAACTGAAGAGCACCTAAAATCAATTATATATATATATTTTAAAAAATTGTGCTTTTTTAAAAAAGAACAGCTCAAGATGTCCAGCCAAACAGGCAACCTTAAAAATTATCAGATTCATGGTTGCACCCGAGTTAGTAGCAAAACCATTTTTCCTAAACCTTTTCTGGGCTGAGGCATCCACTAGAAGGATTAGCAATTTGTTAAATGAAGCCTACAGTAGTTGAACGGTTCAGGGTGTATTTGTTTCAGCCAAGGGTGGCTCCAGACATGCTTTTCTCCATACAGAAAAAGACTCCTTCTGTTTGCAGAACTGAGTCAGATGAAAGACTCCAACTCCAACTCCAAACAACAGGCTCCTATATGTAGAATTTGGGACAGGGGAGGCAATTTTTGCCAATTCCACCACCTCATTGCTGCCTGCAGCATCACTTCCCATGTAGGTTGTGGGAGAGTAAAGGGGGGGGCATGCGAGAAGTAGGACAAAAATACATCTATCTCCTCTTCCACACATATGAGCATCCAGTTTCTGGAGCTCTGTTCTGTAAAAATGAGGACCTGACCCGGTGGCAATGACAATATACTGTTATGTACTGAAGTTCTCACCCTGGGCCAGCAGGGGGATACTGTAGATAGTTATGCAAATGAAGGATCGAAAGTGACATTCAGTGATTGGATAGTTTGTATGCAAATGAAGGATCGAAAGTGACGTTCAGTGATTGGATAGTTTTAGAAAAGTTGCAACAGTTACATTATTCTGGAGCTCTATATAAGCAGGCTGACTGAGCTCCTCAGTTCAGTTCTGTTCCAGCTTACAAATAAAGAGCTGCTTTGGAAGAATCGCTGTGTCGTCTGATATGTTTGCCCACAACTTAACATATATCAGTCAAATTGTTTTGCAATCAGCTAAAGGATTGATAGACATGACCAAACATAGTAAAAAAAAAAAAAAAAAACCCAGCAATTTTATTAGGCATATTTGTTTTGAAACTGCTTTTATTTTCATTTCTATTTTAATAAATTCTATGTCAGTTCTTCTAAATTTATCAGCAGTTTTGCATGAATATTTTACATTATTGCATGCAAACCTGCTTGCAGGCTCTTGGTGATTGAGCAGTACATAAATCCTGCTGAATAAGTAAATGTGGGCAAGAGAAATACTTTTCCGCACATACATTTACAGTAGAGAAACTGCATGACTAAACGGACACATGCACAGCACAGAAAGTGATCTAATCTAACAAGTGTTCTCAATACTCAAAACTCTTCCTTCAAGCACTCTTTCTTCCATCAGTTAACAAGATGCCACTAAGAACAGGAGAAACCAATGTGTACAGCTAGCAAAAGGAGTTTACAAGTGGCTTTTATAGCATAAAACAGGAGAAATTGAATTTGCACAGATGGCATGAAACTACCAAAGTGCTTGGCATTCCAAAAATATTTTTGTTTTCCAAATGCATGACATTTATTTTTTAAATTAGAGATACCACCAGACACAATGAATCTGTGAAGTGTAAGTGAAACTTATTAATATCAAGAGGCAGAGATCAGTGAAAAGCATTTACCACACTTCTGAGAAGTAGGAATGACTGATGCATTTGATCCAAAAAGCGACACGTACACTCGACTAAGTATAAGCAGTTTAGAAAATACTTATTCGGAGCTAGCAGAAAAGGGCCACATTCACACCATATATTGAAAACACTACGTTACCACTATAACTAGTCATAACTTCCCCCACAAATTCTGGGAGCTATAGCTTTAGCTTATCAAGGTTGCTGAGAGTTGTCAGTAGACTCATGTGGAAACTGAAATTGCCCCAGCCCATAAGCCTTGGGGCAGCAACTTCATCCAAGAGATCACCTTCATCAACTCATGGATTTGGATGCATGCTTAGGAACAGGACGAAAGGGTAAAAAATGCTAACATTTCCAAGGAAGGAAATGTGTGACCCAACACTGAGGACAATGTCCTAGATCAAGATACAAAAATTAACACCAGGCCTGTGCTTAAAATGCCATAGCCATTTAAAAGATGCTGCCTGACAGACCATAGGAATTAGCTTGAACCAGCTTATACCTACTGCAAATATGTTTTATTTATGCTAAAGTGTAGCAGCTTTAAAGAGAGGAAGGGATTAAAAAAACATAGACAACACAAAAGCCAGAGTGCATCTGTTTCTTTTCATTCGGTGATTCATTTAAGGATAGTACATTAAAAGTACAAAGAGATGATAGAATCACAGAACGAGAGAGTTGGAAGGAAATCCAAGGATCATTTAGTCTAACCCCCTGCAATGCCGGAATCTCAGATAAAGCATCCATGACAGATGGCCATTCTTCCTTGTTTGGTTTACCAATAACCTATGAGATATTAATCAGCCACATATACACTACTGTTTGTTACTTAGAAGAGCCTATGGTATACTCAATACATTTTATATGCATTTTTATTAACAGAATTGATATGTGTTTGAAATAGGAGGACGTCTGGAAGTCTACTGATGTCTTCTGTCTGCCTTGTCATTGACAGTCGCATGATACTTTTTTCTCACAATAATAGATTTGAAACTGCTAAGAGATGTGAACGCGGGTGGCGCCATGGTCTAAACACTGTGGTCTAAACCACAGAGCCTAGGACTTGACGATCAGAAGGTCGGTGGTTCAAATAGCCACGAGGGGGTGAGCTCCCGTTGCTCGGTCCCTGCTCCTGCCAACCTAGCAGTTTGAAAGCATGTCAAGTGCAAGTAGATAAATAGGTACCGCTCTGGCGGGAAGGTCAACAGCGTTTCCGTGCGCTGCTCTGGTTCGCCAGAAGCAGCTTAGTCATGCTGGTCACATGACCCGGAAGCTGTACGCCGGCTCCCTCGGCCAGTAACGGTCAGGGGTCCCTTTACCTTTACCTTAATAGATGTGAAACTGGGGCAGGGGGAAAGTGAAAAGGTTTTTCCAAGATGAAAAGTCAAATGCCTATGGAAAAACAATGTCCCATAAATATTTAGGACATAGACAAATAAAGCTAAAGGTTTGCAGGTGAACTGAAAGGAAAGGATGGGGGAAAGGAAAACCGGATCACCCTAAAAGACATTTTCATTGTAGCAGCTCTGACTGGTGAAGAGTCAAGTCGCTGTTAGAAGTTAATAGCTGCTTGTCTGAAGAAATGAGGCCGGGGAAAGGCTGTCGCTGCAGCAAAAAGCTGCTGAACACGCCCCCTCAGCAGCACCTGGTTGGGTGGCCACCGAGGGGGCGTGAGCGCCAGCCAGGTGAGCTGAAGGCAGGGGGCTACGCCCCCTGCTAGGCGGAGCTCGGGCTCCCGACCACAACCCCTCCCCTCTCTTTCAGGGAGGAGAGTCTTTGTCTCTTCTATTCTGGGAGCTCTGTTGCAGCACAACTTCCCAAGTACTAAAACCCACACTGCATCCCGCAAAGCTAGTGTCTCGGTCACAAATACCCATTGCAAGCCCTGCGTAGCTTTTAAGCGATTCATAATTTGATAGGAAACACATGTATAGCCATACCCAATACGCCAAATTCTATGGATGAAATTTATCCAATTCATATTATCACATAGAGTAGCGATTATCAAATTACTGCCTCCAGAGATGGCTGTTGTAATCATACAAAAGGAAAGTATAGTGGTCCTCCCTGGCAAATGAAAGCAGTCAATACTTACAATCATACCAGGGGAAATATGGGTATGTACCGTAACTCTGAGCATAATGCCAAATTAAGTCTGGTGTGACTTTACTGATTGATTGCACAAATAATGAGGCATATAGTAGAACAGCACTGATAGTGTGCTGTTGCATACAATGTGGAATGCATTAAGTACATATTTAAATATTTCCCTCCCCCCTTCCTATAAATTCTAATTGCTATTGATACAAAATACCTTTTACTTATGGTCATTAATCTAAGCAATAATAATAATAATAAATTTTATTTGTACCCCGCCCTCCCCGGCCGGAGCCGGGCTCAGAGAGACTAACATCATATAAATAACACAGTGTACATAAAAACAGGCATCAATTAATTAAAATACATCTTAAAATTAATTCAGACAAATTAAAATCTGGACAAATGGCAGTTATCAGGTTAAGATTGAGAGCAGTTACTTGCCAGGACCAATACATGTCACTATATATCATTTCATATCTGTAATACTTGTACAGTGGTGCCTTGGTTTACGAACTTAATCCGTTCCGGAAATCTGTTCTTAAACTGAAACCATTCTTAAACCTAGGAGCTCTTTCCCTAATGAGGCCTCCCGCCGCTGGTGCCCTTCCACCGTTCGGATTCTGTTCTTAGACCGAGGTGAAGTTCACAACTGGGACACTACTTCCAATTTTGCAGAGTTTGTAAACCAAATAGTTCATAAACGGGGCTGTTCTTAAACCGAGGTACCACTGTAATAATTTTGGTATATACTCTTCAACACAACTTTGTCAATATATTCAGAAATGTTTATCAGTTTATTGTTGTTTTATTTTTATTGTTATGTAATACTTGCATGTCATATGCTCTAATGTAAACAAAGATGTATCTCAATTCAGCCATGTTAAACAGATTATAAGGATTGAAGATTCCAATTTAAGGAACCATTCATAAGGGAAATACTTCCTTGTTAGACGGATGAAGTTGGGTTGCAGAATATGAATACAGCTCTTGCTTTATGAAATGATTCTCCCTTTGCTTCTCATGAGGTTTGTTATTTCATTTTCTCTTTGGTAATATTTAAAGAATTGCCAACTTAAGGAAGCAACAAAACTGAAGTTGAAAACCTGTAAAAACATTCCTGGGAATAAGCCCCATTGAATTCGAAGGGATTTCAGACTAGATATGTATGGTGCTGCAGTAATAAAATGAAACAGATTCCAAAGTATGCATTGGTTATGCAGTATTAAAACTTAATTTTCCAAAAGCCTAATGACTATAGTTCCAGAAACATGCCTATTATAGCAGAAAAATGAATTGAATGATGTAATACTTCTTATTAAGTTTCTAATTACAATGAGCATTTACAGCTAGACCCATCAAACTGGTCATCACTGTGTCTGAATTTGGTCCTTTGTAATAAAAAGTGCTTTTTTGATATATTGATTTGCGGAGTTCAGAAGTAATAAACAGTACGGTGGCAGCTACATTTTAACTGGTTTGTTGTTCAGTCTTGGAAACGTTCAATTATTTGCTCACATATCAATGGCATGTTAAGGGTCTCTAATTCTATGCTCCTTCACATTTGATTATTGCCTTTAATTGCTAGTCTGTGAACCTGATAATACATAATGAGATTTGGCTGCTATTGATCAGGGTTTGGTACTGCATATTTAATTATGTACTATACATTAAAATAATTTGTGTTGACCAGTCCCTGAATAGGAAAGTAACAATTTCTTAAACGATTTATCTCCTAATTGGCTTATATTCACTGGGTTGCATTATTTTACATGCCTGAGCTACTAACATTGAATAGTGTTGTTCTACATAGATTGATACAAGTAAAATCAAAACAATTCCACACTCGTAAGTCTTGGGAGAACCAAGACATAATTTGCAACAACAACAACAACTTGCAAAACAGTGATGGCCCAATCCAGATACCCCCAATGTCAGGAGAGGGTTCCAGAAGCAGGTTAGCAATAACTCATTAAAGCAGATTCTTTAGTTCTTTATACAAAGAAACAAGACAGCTCAGGAAGCCAGGCCAGGAGAGCACAGCAACTCTTCCCGATAGAATTTGGCCCTACAATTGCAAGGACTGAAAATCTTTGCCTTCCCACAGCTTCCTAAGTTTCCTCCTCATCCCCGGCAGTTCCTTTCCAAACAATCTGAGGCTCTGTTGTCTTGCTTGTTATTGCTCTACCCTGTTCATACCTCTTCAGGATCTGGAAGACCAGTGGGGAGGGGAGCTGGTCTCAGCAGGAGTGGGAGACAGCCTGGCTTCCTCACCAGCCTGACTAAATGCTGCCTCTTGGCCCCCTTCTTCTCCTGCCTCCTCTGGTTCTCGACTGCTCTCTCTGCCACAGACACGTCCTGCTCACTAAACCCTGTTGCCTCTTCAGCTTCCGCAACCACCTCCTCCTCCTAGTCTGCCCCCTCTTCTCCCTGCAACCACTCATTGTCGTCCTGAGCTGTTAAGTCAAAACCAGCACTCAGAATTGGACCCAGAAACAAACTGACAGCCAGTGCAGTCAGGGCAGGATCAGTGTAATATCCTCAAACCATCTTGTCCCGGCAAGCAGGCTGGCCACCAAATTCTGTGCCAGCTGATGCTTCTGAACCATCTTCAGAGGCAGCCCTACGTATAATGTGCTGCAGTAATCTAAGCTAGAAATTACCAGAGCATAGACAACAGACTATCCTGTCCAGACATAGGCACAGGTGGCCCACCAGCCCAAGCTGATAGAAGGCATGAAGACCAGGCAACCTGCCATTCATCTGGTCTAGGGAACCGCCTACTAAAAGTGCCTCAGTCTTATCTGGACTGAGCTTCAATTGGTTGGCTCTCATCCAGTCCAATATCAAGGCAAGATTACAAGTTATGAAGTAGCTCCTCCTTTTCCCTCCAGATCCTGTTTTGTTTGCTTAAGCTAGAGAGAAATGTTTCTATTTTGCGAAGTTGTACCCTCTCCACCCACACCCTCATATTTTTCTTATATAGGAAACTTAAGAGACATAGGATGGTATTCAACTAAATTTTTGCAATAGTGCAAGGGGATTTCTCCCCTCTCTTCCCTCAGGGTACAGCTTGATCCATCCCCAAATTTGCTTTGGAGGGTTGGAAGAATCCCCAAAATAGATTTAGTGAGCTTGTTGTATACTGGGGAAATCCTTGTGTTGGTGGAATGATCTGCTTAACACAATCCATAGTTTTGCGTTTAGGAAATACTTGTCTTTAGCATTTTTTTAATGCCTGGGTCACCAAGTCTTCTCAAAGTGCTCTCGGGATTCCTACAATGACCCATGTAGTCATGTACAGACCCCACTTTGCCTCAGGCAACCCAAACAGCCTCCAGAGCATCTTGCCTAGGGTAAAGATTCAGGATTCATTCAAATCTAGTGCACACCACTAATTTTAACTCATTCAAGTCATCATCCCTAGCATAACAGTCACATTTATGCTTCGCCATAATTCCGAAAAACTGCCTTAATCTGGACAATATATGTACCCCTTTCTGTCATCTCATAAAGATAGCATGGTTCTTGCATATTAGTGAAATAATATGGAGGCCTGAACTGTCACTTACTTGCCTAAAACCATCCTCTACCTGACCTTAAACTTTTGAAATTTCATTCCTGAACAAGACAGTTACAATAATCCCAAGGATTACGCTGTTGAAGGTTTACAATGACATTTATGCTATAAACTCTACAGGTCAGTTATAGTAAGTGTATAAAAATGTTAAAGATACTCACTTCAGAAAAGGGGAGGGTGAATTTCACCTGACAAAGTGCTAATATTGTAGGCCCGCTAGAGACAGAACAATTACATACATTTTAAAAGGTCAAAAGCATTCAGATTTGCTGCATTTGTAGAAAGATTTTGAAGAAGTAAATGTTCTGTTAACAACTGCAGGTTCAGACAAAGCAACTGCAGCTACTAAACGTCTACAAATGCTGTCTTTTAAAACAAACCGTACAGTCAAATTGGAAAGCAATTCTGTAATTCTTTCATCAGAACCAAACCAAGGGGGTAAATCAAGTTAGCAAACAATCCTAAAAAAAGGATTAACCTGAAGTAGGCAAATACTAGCTCTTGCACAATGTTGTCTTTTAAAAAAACAATTGTGTATGTTTCTAAACTTGAGTGTAAATCACCAAGAGACTGCCCTGTGTTAGCTGACTAACAAAATAGAATAAGTAAATAAATATAGCCTGAGTGAGCTCTCTGTTAGTGTCCTTTGAGTGGCTCAGGCCTTTTCCATGGGGGGTGGGTGGGGGGGAGTGGAGTACAATCCCAGTGAAGATACAGACTAGGGAAAGATCTCTCCTTTAAAATGCTTACTACTGAAAGAGGAAGGTCTTCAGATGACATAAAGACAACGCAGATGGTACCTGTTCCGTATTTAACAAGAGGGAAATCCAAGGGGTGGAAGCCACAACAACAAAGACTTCATTAATTCATTCATTCACTCGCTTATGCAATTTATGTACTGTTTACCTACAATAGCCTCTAAGCAGTGCACAAGATAGACAGCACATAAAGATAAAAATTGGTTAAAAATGTAAAAGCGGACTTCAATCAAAATGCCTACAGGAATAATAATAATAATAATAATAATAATAATAATAATAATGATAAAGGTCTCTGATCTATGAGCTAAACAGGAAGGAGCCTGTCTGACTCCAACTGGAAGGCATAAAATTGAGCCCACAATACTGAACAAACAGCTCTTGGTGGATCTGAGCCATGCATGCAAGTAATGGGAGGATCACTAATAGTCAGCTGCCGCCCCCCAGACCTCAGTAATGAAGCAAGGTTAAGCAGGCCTTCAGGTACCTTGGACTCAAGTTGTATGCTGTGTGGAATGGACCTCCTGATGGCATCTGCAGAGTGCCATGACCGATTGGGTATATAATGGAAGAGACAATCTTTTAATGGTGGCAGGGAGGATGATAAATGAAAGCAGGAAGAGATATTGAAATGGGGCTACAAGACATTTTAAAGGCGGAACAGCATCTGGGCTCTGCTTTAGGCAGGAATTTGTTTGGGGCCATAACTACCAAGGACATATAAGAGGAGAGAAATAGGGGTCATGAAGCCATGGAGGGCTTTGAAGGTGAAACAAAGAGCTTCTTAGGGTGGGAGTGTTGTGAGGGAATAGCAGTTGTGTGGCCTGCTGTGTTGTACAATACTCTGTATATATTTGTACATGAACAGAAGATCAAAAAGTACCATGCTGTCACAGTCCGGTCTACGGGCGATCGAAGTCCTGGCTGAGGACGTCAGGACTGGGGGCAAGATGGCAGGGTGGGAGCAGGAACGAGAGTCCAGAAGCCAGGGGTCCAAGGGTCAGGAAGCAGGGAGCCATGAAGTCAAGGGTCCGAGGGTCAAGAAGCAAGGAGTCAAGAAGCCGAGGTCCGAGGATCAGGAAACGAGTTGCTGGGGCAAAGAGCCGAAGTGAAATGCTGACCTTATATCCCTTCCCGGCTCTTGCCACCAGGCGCTGTGAGTTACCAAGCAGCCTCACCTGTGTGGCCAAGCCTTGCCTCTCCAGAACAAACTTAGGAAGACCCCAGTCCTGTGAAGCCCTACTGGTCACAGGGCCTGGCTCCTGCACGCACTCCTAACACATACATCTCCAGTGTTTTCACATGTCCAAAAACCAAAGTCTAATAGCACCACCAATACAATACAAACTACCACTTCCTTGGCAAAAGAATCCCACAGTAAACAGCAGTTTTTTACAAGTTCCACACCACTTGCCAATAACGATTGTGTAGCAGAATCAAACAGCTTTAATTAACACTTAATCTTTTTTTCTTTCATGTTTAAATGCACTTTGTAATGAGTGTCTGTCAGTCTCATTTACTCTACAAGGGGAATGCCCCTTAGTTTAATTACTTTTCATGTCTCCTTCTTCCTTCTCTTTCATAGTTTGGTTTGTTATCCAAAGAAGGCTTCGAAAATGTCCATATTTTTCTTAACCAGTAATTGTATATCACACATCATAAATTATCATAAAGCATGCATGTGACTCTTTCTTTATTTGTTTGGCAGGGCCAAAGGCCATGTCAGAGAATGTAATGGGCCTAGATTCAGTCTTCAACATATACTGCTAATAAAATCAGGCAAGAAAGTTAGGGAAGAAAGCCAATTTGGACAATGGTGGACTAGGTGAATCTTTGATGCGAATGCCACTTCATACAGGATATTTCCCTTACACAGGGATAAATGGTATCGTGTGGCCCGCAGCTGGTAAATGACTGATATTGTCCAAAAGGAAATACAGATACAAGTTTCCAGGCAAAAAGGGGGTGGGGGCTCTTTATGTTTCAGATGCTCTCTGACTCCTTGGGTAACAATTTCCTTTAAAGGCTGCAGTAGCTTTGCCACTTCTTACTTGTTTTGTGGATGAATTTTACAGGGAGGGGAAATAAACCGCTTGCCCTTCAGAAAAGGAAATTCCAGCACTGATGGCTTCATGTTCAATAGGGCTGTTGAAACATATCTTGAGAGACTGCTGTCTTGCCAGCTTGTCTCTTTCCCTACTGCCCCCACCCAATGCACTTTTACTTATCTCTTAGGCTATCCAGCCGACCTCACGCCATTTATGTACTGCCCAGAGGTTCCCCGGCATTTCTCTATACTTCTAGGTTGGCATACGGGTGATATCTTTCCCTTGAACCACAGGCTACAGAGGAGCCAGCAGACTCTACAATTGTGTACACGGGAGGGGGGGGGTGGCTGAAAGGAGGCACCCAAGCACAGGCCTTCACACTGTCATGTGTGAAGATCAACTCCTTTTCCAGCGCAACTTGTAACATGATCACAACCAGGATGTCTCCAGCAAAAGCAGAAGTTTACATTACAGTTGTACCTTGGTTCCCAAATGCCTTGATACTCAAAACAACTTGGAACCCAAACACTGCAAACCCAGAAGTAAGTGTTCCGGTTTGCGAACTTTTTTCGTGCTCCGCTTTGAGGGTTACGCTTCCGATTTGAGTGTCACGCTGACAATTTGAGTGCCAAACTTCCATTTTGAGTGTTACGCTGAGGTCTGTCTGGTTTTGCTAATTATTTTGCGTTTTTGTTTTTGAGGCTTTTTTGTTTTGCTTTTGGGACTGTGTGGAACCCAGTTCAGCTACTGATTGATTGATTGATTGATTGATTGTGTGACTGCAGTACATTGTTTATTGCTTTTATTTTATAGCTCAGTGGTCATTAGATAGTAAAATTCATGTTAAACTGCTGTTTTAGGGGTTGTTTTAAAAAGTCTGGAATGGATTAATCCATTTTGCATTATTTTCTATGGGAAAGCGCACCTTTGTTTTGGAACGCTTTAGTTTTGGAACGGATTTATGGAACGGATTAAGTTTGAGAACCAAGGTATCTTCTCACATGCTGGTGTGTGCCTGTATACCTCAATAAAGGGAAAGGGTATGTGAAACAGCCCCAACTTCAAAGAACACTTAATTTTATGCATCTTGTATCTGAAGACATGTAGATTCTGCAACACAGAAATTAACAAAGAAACTTGGTGGCCACTGCTGCTGGTCTAGAGAGAGGGTACGACAGAAGATTTCAAATGTTACTGGCTCCTTTTCAAGCAATGTCGTAGAATACAGTTTTAGGAGCCTCCACATTGCATCAGCCTTAAATTGGGCATCTTCTTGGAATCTCTCCTCAGCCCTGTTCTACCATGGAATGCAAGCACCTCTGAGACCACTTGAGTTTGTTTAATTTGTTTGCTTTGGCTCCCAACAGCTCCAGGTAAAATAAATGAAGAGGCTGGTGACAAGTTGGTCAACTGTCTCTGCTTAGAGCTAGGGTTGATAGACCCTGGAGGCCGAGAGCCAAAGTATTAAGAGGTGGGGGTTGGTGGGTTAGGGCAGAAGGAAATTGAGCCAGGGGGAAGCACCTCTGAGTTTGTACCTGTCCCCCGAACCTGGTCCTTTCCTGGTCTTTTTTCTTTTCTTTCCAATCATACTTAAATACATTCCTCTGATATGTGATTACATGGGCACACTCAGGATTTTCTTGGTCCCTAATTTCCACCCAGTTCCCCTTAGGTCCAATTAAATGACTATTTTAAGCAGCACTGCATTTTCCCATTCAAATTGAAGAATCTTGCATGCTTTGCGGCAGCCCATTCAGGACCTGGCTGGATTCTTTCTTTCTAGGTTAAGGCATTTTTTAAGTGCAACATTTACTGTGGATAAAGTGTTAGAGACAGTTGTGTGTGGTTGAACATTTCAGAAAGGGGCAATGCAACCATGCCAATCTGGACATACACAATTCAAGCATCTTTTCGTTAACTGAACTACAGCATTTCAGCATTAGGGTCAAACTGTGAAAAGCGAAGAAACATTTTTTTAAAGGTTCAACCACTCTGTTGTACAAGACTGTCAAGATTGGAGTGGGTGAGGAGAACTTAACGTTATGTGATATCAGCATTCAGGTTTGCTGAATTGCAATTACATGGTAAAATTTTGAATAATATTTACAAGTGAGAATTTTAACAAATCACTTCTCTTCATTTATCTATATAATGCCAGATATACTGCTGTTTAATATACTTACAGTTCAGTTCAATGCATGTTTACCTAAGGTTCAATGGGACTTGGTTCAAAAAACTGAATAGCACTGTAGCCTGAAGCATGAAAAGGAATGTATTCCTAATTCTGTCACAAAAGCAGGTCATGTTACAGGGAAATGCTTGTTTAAAAGAGCATCTACTCATCTACTGGGAATGTTATAAAGATTAAAAAACACTTCATGCACATTTTCAGACAGCAGTCTGATAATATGAACCACAGTACCTAGCCAGTCAGTACTAATGAGCACCCTAATCACTATAATCAAACAAACAAAGCAACTGTATATTAAGAGAGAATTACACTACTATTTTGAAGGTATCACTTGTTTCTGAATTGGCAATTATATTTGGAAATGGCAAATGAATTCGAAATTGCTCCAAGGTACATTTTGTTATTTATATTATTACTGAAGTCATAATTGATTGTATTTCTGATTTATATTCTGCTTCTTATAGGGGACGTGGCACTGTGGGTTAAACCACTGTGTTGCTTGGGCTTGCCGACTGAAAGGTCAGCAGTTTGAATCCCTGCGACAGGGTGTGCTCCCGTGGCTCTGTCCCAGCTCCTGCCAACCTAGCAGTTCAAAAGCACGCCGGCGCAAGTAGATAAATAGGTACTACTCCAGCGGGAAGATAAACGGCATTTCCGTGTACTCTGACTTCCGTCACAGTGTCCCGTTGTGCCAGAAGCTGTTTAGTCATGCTGGCAACATGACCCGGAAAGCTGTCTGTGGACAAACGCCGGCTCCCTCAGAGATGAGCGCCATAACTCCATAGCTGCCTTTGACTGGACTTAACCGTCCAGGGGTCCTTTACCTTTTTTACCTTTACCTATAAGAACATGAGGTCTACCAATATGAGAAGTGCACTACTGGTGTAAACAGGAGCCAACCATAGGGGGTTGCTTTTTGATCTATAATGAAATGAAAAAAGTACTCAAATGTACTTTTCCTAAAAAACCAGAGGCCTTTCTCTTGGGCATTGTCGGCCAATTGGTGACAAAGAAGGATAGAACTTTTTTCATGTACGCTACAACAGCAGCAAGAATACTCATCGCAAAGTATTGGAAGACACAAGATTTACCCACTCTGGAAGAATGGCAGATGAAAGTGATGGACTATATGACACTGGCCGAGATGACAGGCAGAATCCGTGACCAACGAAAAGAGACGGTGGAAGAAGAATGGAGAAAATTTAAAAGTTATCTTAAGGAATACTATAAACTTAATGAATGCTAAAATGTTGTGGTTTCCAGAAACAAGGGGGTACAGGGATATAAGGTTAGAATATAAAAGAGGACTAAGATGACAGAGATTGGAAAGTAACAATTGGGAGTTGCTAGTTGAATTATGGACATTGGGATGCAGAGAGGGGGGGTATGGGGAAGTCCAAGAAAAGAGGTTTATGAAAATAGGTTTGAAACTATACGTGTATGTTTGTTATTTTAAGTGTTTGTTTGTTTTGTAAAACCAATAAAAATTTTATATATAAAAAAAAAACCATAGGGGGTTGCTTTTGGGGAAGAGACATACTGTATAAACCTTGCCTCACTTGCACATTGTCAATTGTGGGTTAGTAACAGTATCAGAAATGCAGAAACAGTATCTGATAGCCAAATGGCACCTTAACCCTAGTTTACAGTAGCCACAATGGTATGTCTAGGCGCCATTTTCCCACCAAATGGAGATGAGGATGATGATGAGGAGCATTCATTTCATTTCTATACCACTTTATATTATAAAGAAAAAACTCCCAAGGAGCTGACAACTCATTAAAATGTCAAGTAAAACAACCCAGAACAATACAAATGCAAGCTTCAAGGGAAATATTTCAGATCCTTCTCTAAGGGCCATTTTGCTTTCCCCCATATTTATTTACCAACTTAATGTAGATAGCTGCCCAATAGCAGAAGTACTCTAGGAGCCAGTGTGGTGTAGTGGTTAGAGCATCGCACTAGGACTTGAGAGATCTGGGCTCAAATCTCAAAACTCACTGGGTGATCTCAGGCCAGTTGCAACCTCTTAGCCTACCTCACTGAGAAAAAGAGGGGGTATAAATGCAATAAATAAACTCTTCTGCATAAGAAAGCTGGAGGGGACAGCCAGATGGAGATGTCATTTGCCAGCGTGGCATCCAGAGATCTCCACATGGTCACAATGACACATCTAGATACAAAAACGCCAGATCATGTTAGGACTCCTGTCAAATGCTTACAGGTATGCTGCTCTCTCTGGCTGTACAATAAGTTTGTCTTACACAACGTTCTTAACTTAATAGGAGCTGGGATTGACACCCAAAGACTGCAAACCTATCAATACAGCTTGCTGTTCCAATTGGCATATCATTCTGATCTGTATTTATATTCCTCCTATATAATGTCATTCACTAAATCTAAACAATTTAGGGAAAACATAAGAAGACAAAGGTGAGTATTAATTATTGATTTTGCTAGAGTTCTTTCTACCTTCCTTTGGACAAGCAAGGTTTCATGACATTTTTTCTTTTTTCTTTTTTTGCCTTCTGACTCTTCCATTTAACCACGTTTGCATCCCCAAATCCTTGTTTTGTTTTTAAGACGTTCTTTCTGAAACCCGTTCCTAAAATCAATTTCTTTTTTTACCTCTGAACAAGCATCTCTTCTATCAGAAACATGAAAAAGATAATGGTAATTGATTATACTATTTGAACGGATCCCAGCATCAGTAGCAAAGCACAGCTTCAAAAGGCAAACAACCCAATGGTTTAATGCTTGTGAGAAGATCAGCTTTAAATGTGCCAATGTTAGTTGTGTTACCAGTTGCTGACTGATAATTCGATATGACAGGTGCAAGGCACAAGCGGCGACTCCCCTCCTTTCTAAAACAATTGTGGGCCCTAACTGTTCATAAAGAATATCAAGGTCATTGTCTGGATCAAACAGAAAAAGAGAGCTTCCATCAACAGATGTCAAAACAAATAGGCCCAGATTTGACACACACTTGCAAAACTATCACCTGCTATCAGTGCTAAAATGACAGCTGTGCAGCAAGGCAACGTAGACCGATCTATCTGTGCCCCATGTATGTCACAAATGGAAATGGGAAACATATGTCTTTCTGCTTCATACTGGATCTTTTTGTTTGTTTGTTACAAACCTGTTTATGAAATTATCTAATCAATCTGTCCTTGGGACCTTTATTTCTTAAATGAAGCAACTGTAACTTTTAATCATTATTTTCGCTATGACTTCCCAAATAACATTAAGGATACCTAACCTCCCAAAGGCCACAATTCTACATACATTAACTCATTTAACTCTTGCGGTGTGTTTGTGTGTGTGTATTTCTGAGTGTGTGTATTTTTAAGTGTGTGTGTGTGTGTGTGTGTGTGTGTGTGTGTGTGTGTGTGAAAACACTGAACCAGAACAAAATCTGTCAAGTCAAATGGAAGCAGGTGCTCTGTCTCTCTCTCTTTTAAAATAACTTTCCTATTACTGTATTTTGCAATGCTTTGGAGAAATGCCTTGTCCTTAACTACGCCTCTTTCCTTTTTCAGTTTCTTATTAAAAACGAACCTGATTTCTATATGATTGTATTTCTTCTCCATAAAATCGGATGCAAAGTATAAAAGGCCTTGACTAAAGCACACAACATAGATGGAAACCATGTGACTTTATGGAAGAAGCAGATAATGATTTTATTATACTAATTGCGAAAAGAGTCTGTGTATTTCTGCAGGATTTTCTGAACAGTAGGAAGCATAAACAAAAGAGTCTATTCCTGAACAGTTTTAACATTGACGGAGTACTTAGCAATTAATCTCAAACACAAGAGCAAAACTAAACTTAGCTGTAACATGACCTTAAAGTGCAACTATAGGTGCTAACTCTTGCAAGTTGTGGTGCTCTTTTGCTTAGTAGTTACCTGTACCCCACAGAGTGAGCTTTAACAACAGCAATATGCACTATCACTGTTGAAACTTTGACTACTCAAATTGTAACATACTTACAACACAAGCCAAAAGTCTACCCCAGTAATTTCGAAGAAAATGCTAGTATCTCAGGATACCAAATTGTAGACATTCCATTTTGCAACTGTAACCTTGGTTTAAGGAGCCATTTGGCACCTTGTTTACACATCTAACACTGCTTGTAGCCTAGTTACAGATAGGTAGTAGCCTAGTTCATGCTTAGCTCAATTCCCAGAATTCAGCTTAGCTCAATCTCCAGAAATTGCAATTTAAGACTATTCGACATGTTGGCTTGGATTCAAAAGTGCCCTGATAGCGGAAAGCTTTTCCCACACACACAAAAAGGGGTTGTTTCTGGGCAAGAAGAGGAGAACTGTGTGAGAAAAGCAACTCTTGAAATCTCTTGCTGCACGACTCTCCAAGAGTTCATACGTTAAAGCCAGCATTTTCCTTGTTAATTCTTATTTGCCATGTTTTTCACACCACATCCTCTGCTACACTGCACCATGAGGAAGCAAGCTCCCTGTGGCTGTTCCTTCTTCGGTTGATGGATAGGACAGATTCACAGTGAGGACTGGTACCCTGAAAGTGTAGCAAGGCCTCCCCTAGCTCTCCAGTCCCAGGGTGGTTGTCCTGTCTCACCAGGACCAAATTCTTTGAAGGCATTTGTCACTGGTGTAGAAGGTATTTTTGAATTTTGTATTAATTATAAAATTTAGCTACAGGAGGCATATTCATTTAAAAACAATGTGATATATGAAATAGATTACTCTACTTGGTTCTCAAACTTAATCCATTCCAGAAGTCTTTTCCAAAACCAAAGCGTTCCAAAACCAAGGTGCGCTTTCCCATAGAAAGTAATGCAAAATGGATTAATCCATTCCAGACTTTTAAAAAATAAAACCCTAAAAGAGAAATCTAACGTGAATTGTACTATCTAACGAGACCACTGAGCCATAAAATGGAAGCAGTAAACAATGTACTGCAGTCACACACACACAATCAATCAATCAATCAATCAATAGTTGATATGGGTTCCACACCGTCACAAAAACAAAAGAAAAAAGCCTCAAAACAAATAGCAAAAACAGAGAGACCTCAGTGTGACACTCAAAACAGAAGTGTGGCACTCAAAACGGAGCATGTTCGGCTTCTGAAAAAAGTTCGCAAACCGGAACAATTACTTCCAGGTTTACAGCATTTGGGTTCCAAGTTGTTTGAGTACCAAGGCATTTGAGAACCAAGGTACCACCGTAGTTTGTTCTTTGTGAGTTTTAAAGGGGGGGAAATGTGGAGAAATCTTGCAGAGTTTCCAATTCTCATTATATACCAAGCAATGAAATTGGCTGAGCTCTGCGAGCAATATGATGAACATTGCAGCCTTAGACCACTGGGGATAATCTATAAACACAAAGAACAAAGTTGACCCTTGATGTGATCTCTGTTCACCTCTCACAAGGGACAGCAATCTAGAGATATCGTTGTAGGGTACAAAACAGCTTGCGGGAAGGGTTCCAAAAGGAAATCATTCTTCCATTCAACTATGTTGCTATGACAACAGAACCAATCAAGCTTCCCTACAAAGGCTTTCATGTCACATTCTGTTAGCAAACTCACATACATTTGAAAAAATGTAACTCAAAGCTAAATTAACACTACAATCATTAAACTATTAAGGTAGGTAAAAGTCATAGGCCCCACTCACTCCCCTTATGGATCCAAGAGCATTTCATGTGGCAATTTACCAGTCATTTTCCATCTATATGTTAATGCTAAGACTATCTGTGTATCTGTGTGTCATTAAACTGTATTACTTCTTATCATTTGTGTGTTCCTGTTCTTTACGCTTTATTTTGGTTCAATGATTCAGCTTAATCAGTACGTTGGGTGAGATCCAACATAATATCAGCGCAGGAAGTTTGAGATCTGACAAGTTGTACCGCACAAGCTTAATGGTCACTTTTGCAACACCTTTCACAAGTGTGAGACATCAGATAATGATTTACACCACTGATGAGAGCCTGCAATTTAGGAAGACCACATTGAACAGATTACAAAGGTAAAGGTAAAGGGACTCCTGACCATAAGGTCCAGTCATGACCGACTCTGGGGTTGCGGCACTCATCTCACTTTACTGGCCGAGGGAGCCAGCGTACAGCTTCTGGGTTATGTGGCCAGCATGACTAAGCCGCTTCTGGCGAACCAGAGCAGCACATGGAAATGCTGTTTACCTTCCCACCTGAGTGGTACCTATTTATCTACTTGCACTTTGATGTGCTTTCGAACTGCTAGGTTGGCAGGAGCAGGGACCGGGCAACAGGAGCTCACCCCGTCGCGGGGATTCGAACCGCCAACCTTCTGATCGGCAAGTCCTAGGCTCTGTGGTTTAACCCACAGTGCCAGATGTTCAGATTCACCAAGCATCATTTTCACAGTAGTCGAAATATCTTTTGCACACTGTGTTTGACACAGAGAAATCTGCACATAGCATTGGCTAGCAGAAGCTGACTTTCCCTCTGCCGTCTCCACCACAGCCACCCCTGTCCCTTGCAAAGTTGTTCTGAGAATAAGAGGAAGTGAAGTGCAAGGATATGAGAGGAGGAAAGATCCTGGATAAATGGGCAGAAGAATCTTCAGGGTTTGGGATATCTCCTCACAGAAGTTGCCACCACAAGATTCTTCTGCACTGTATTTTAATGATTTTGTTCTTCTTGCTTTGTGAGCTACTCAGAGAACCCATGTTTTAGGGCAGCTATACAACTGCAGGTATGGGACACAATCACATACACCCTGTAGTTATGAGGATAACACATAACTTTAATAAAAAGCTACCCATTAATTTCTGTGACAGTTAAATGTTCTGTACACCAATGCACTCTCTGGACCACTCCCCTGAGCCACAGAATTGAAGTGAAGAAGCCCCTTTCCCTCTTTACTATACACGTTGCCCTCCTAGGTTGACAACACTGAAAATAAAAGCAATGTCTTATCGGGTGGGGAAGCTTAAAATAGAACCTATCAAACAAGCAGCTCCATGCAAATAGAGTGTTTCTATTAAGCACTTTTATCTATCTGATGTATGTTATGAGCAGCTTCATTCTGAGAGTTACCCACTCACTTTGGTTTATTCAGAATGTAGAGCTAAGCTAAGTCAATTAAACCATGGATAAATTAACTTGAAAGGGATCCATTTAAAATAATAGGCCTGAAATTGCATAGAGTTGCGGCTTCAAATTTATATATTTTCATAACGTTTAGTAGAATAATCTCAAGCAGGGGGAGTAAGCAATTACAATAACAGCGATAATAATTGCTAATAGCAATATGTTAATTTATCTGTTTTGCACTGTTTTTATAAGTGTGGAAAGCAATTTCACTATGTTCCCTTTTAAAAACACACATGCAGCAGATCAGGAACTTCCCTCACTGGACCTGTTTTATATCTCAATGTTGCAAGTGACGTAGAGGGAAAATAAACATGACTCAAAATATTTCTATCCTCATTGCAATGACGATTCTCATTTCCAGTATCTGCCGTAACAAATTTATGTCATTATATAAATTGCCTTGTGAGAGGCACTCCCATGCCTTCAAAGGTTTTGCAGGAAACCCTCAAGAAACCCCAAATACCAACCTACGCAGAAAACACTGCCTCGTCATTGGCTGCTTTAACTTCCGATTGAAATTCCTATTATGCTGGACACACTGCAAGAAGTGTGAGCCACCTTTTGAAAATCCCCCTGACACCTGTAGCAGAATCCTAACAATCCCAGTTTAGCTTTTTCAGACACCAGACGAAATACAATCTCAATTAACCCCAGTCATCCAAAGAGTGCATCACTTTTCAAAGGTGCATAGATGATAGATCTGCCCAAGCAGTTTCATTTATCCCTCACTTTCAAACACCCATGTCAGAAAGTTATGTCAAGAAAAAACGCTGCCAGATTAGATGCAGGAACTCTGGATAGTGGCTTATACTCTTTAATAAAAGAAAACACAATGACTCAAGTTCTTCAAGACCAGCAGGCATAAATATTGTATTATATACATCGAACATGGAAAACTGTGCAAAACATTAATTTGGAATTCATTCCTACTTAACATATGCTTGGTGAATATATATTATATCACGCATTTTGAAAACCAAACTATTTTATAGACTGGACCATCTCTAAAAGGTTTCTCACAAAGAACAGCAACATTCCACCCCTCCTTTATTCAGAGATGAAACTACAAGACTACTTAGCCCCCGGGCATTTAAAATACAGATTTTAAAATTAGAGAACTTGTTCAATTATGCACAAAAACAACTATCCAGATCACACACACAAAAATTATTTGGTTATCTTTTCAAAATCAAAGTTAACAAAGCAATGTTCAAGGCATTACTAAGGAAGAGATAGAATTTATGTTTTGAATATTAAGTGGTACAGCCATTGATATATGAAGTTATTAAAAACCACAGAACACAGACTTGACATAATGGGTTCAAACAATCACTGCACATGCAGCTACGGTTGCAGACAAATAATCGTACTTTTTAAAAAAACAACAACACAGAAATCACACAAAACAACTGTTGGGCATGAAGCAGTAGGGAGAACTGAATTTAGCTGCCACCACTGCACATTGACAAAGGGCTAAAAGTACTCAGCCCTAACTTCTGGACTGGGCTGCAAAACTGCATACTCAGCATCTTCTTGGGCATATAATTACCCGTCCAGTTATAAATCTGGCTGGATGAATTGTATATTGACTCTAGCTAGATCAGGCATAGACAAACTCTGGCCCTCCAGATGTTTGGGACTACAATTCCCATCATCCCTAGCTAACAGGACCAGTGGTCAGGGATGATGGGAATTGTAGTCCCAAACATCTGGAAGGCCAGAGTTTGCCTATGCCTGAGCTAGATCATATCTACACATTCACATTCTGTATTTTTTCGTGCATAACACGCCCCCGTGTAGAAGATGCCCCCTCTTTGGGGGGAAAAGGGGGGAGATTGCCTAGAGTTGTTGAGCTTTTTTGCGGGGAGAGTGCCAAGATTTTCAGGTTGCCAAAAATCACTAACCTGCAGGGCCGCAACAGACAATTGCACACACATTGACAAAGCAACCAATCATTTGCACGCTCACAAAAAGCAAGCACCAATCGCCCACCCTATTCCCGCAGCAACCAATAGCCAGCGGACCTTGCTGCGCCAACAAAATAAAGAGCAAAAATGCCCAAGGCAACCACCGATCACCCGTCCCACTTATCCACTATCCATGTATAAGACACCCCCAAATTTTAATCATTATTTTAAAATAAAATAACCTTGCCTTATATGCAGAAAAATACGGTACATCCTTTTTAAGCCCCCAAAAGAACAATTGTGAAGACTACAAGGAGTACACAGGCCTAGAAGACAACCAGCAACAGAAATGGTGGTTACCCCTTTCCTTGTTGAATTAACACATTTATTGAGATGTTGAGTCACTATGCTTAAGTGTAAAGAAAACCTACTATGAACAACATTGCAGGTTAACAGCTGCCTCCACTGACTGCTCCAATTACCGTATTTTTCGCCCTATAGGATGCACTTTTCCCCCTCCAAAAATGAAGGGGAAATGTGTGTGTATCCTATGGGGCGAATACAGGCTTTCGCTGAAGCCTGGAGAGCTTCCCGCCAGGCTCCCGAGGGTTCCTAGGCTCGGCGCAGCTCCGTGCAACCCTCCGGAGCCTGGCGCAGCTCCGGCATCGCTCTGGGACCCGTTCTGGGGACTGGGGTCGGGGGAAGCTCGGGCTTCCCCTGCCCCAGCCCTGTGCCTGTGGGGGGGAATAATTCCCCCCCCCCAAATCTAGGTGCGTCCTATGGGCTGGTGCGTCCTATAGGACGAAAAATACGGTATATACAAACCTCTTAAAGTTGGTTAACAAGTTTTTAAAAATAATAAAAATAATGGGAGATGGCTTCTTGGTTTGGAACATCATCTTCTGTTGGCTAAGCAGTCCCTTCTACAGTGCAGAATGATTATGCATAAGGGAAAGCAGAGAGTCAAAATAATAATAATAATAATAATAATAATAATAATAATAATAATAATACTGCAATAGTAATGCCATCAGATCTTGAAAGGTTGTTCAGTCAACATGTTCAAAGTCTTTCTGTGTCTGCAGTATAAAAAATGTGGCTTGTAAGCCAAATGAAATTTATAGCCCGCTTTACTATAAATATCTGGAAGACTCGTGTAAGATATATTTGTTTTACAACTAAATAAAAAAGGCATGATGATTTATCATTTGACATGATGGAAATACCCAAACAAGAATTGCTAAAGCATGTGGCTGAAAATAATCCATATATAAAACAGAAGGACAGCAACAGTGCAAAAATATTGCTAACGCATGAATTTACCAGATTTATGAGCCTCGATTTCATGGGTGATGTAATTCACCCCTGGGAAAGCCTTTCCCCAAAAAGTTTGAAATGCCAGGAAATATTGTGTGTATTTTTGGTACAAACTATCTGTATTAACGAGCAGTGATTCGTAGCTCAGATTTCAATCAGGCTTCTATTACCAGCATTACTTTAAGAGGCAACAAGGAATATGGCAATTTTTGAAAAGCTCTCCAAAGCATGTGAAGCATGAATATAAATAATCTGAATATTTATCTTTCTTCTTCTCTGCCATCACAGATCTTTTTAAATAACACAAGTGTAAAAGGATATAATGCAATGATCAAAATGCAACTGAAACTCTTCCCCACCCATTCCAATCAGACTCAGACATAACATTTCCTATTTATGGACCAAATTATCTATTTATGTTGATTCTCAGTTACTAGCTATACCTTTAAACTCATTCCATTTGGCATATGAAACAAGTTCGATGTATAGGAATTAGTGGCTCTCCCTGCCCCCTTCACACGAGTTGACTTAAAAGGACAGTGCAGAAGGGCTAGAACTCCAAAGGGAGCCTAGGTCGAAGCAGACATGTGCTAAAAATGTTGAAACAGTTTCTCTGCAATCTGCCTCATCACTTGCTTCACTGCTTTATAATTCTTAATTGGAAGCAATTCACGTGTGTGGTGGCCCCCGTCTTTAAACCCACAGAGCTCGCACAAATTGCTGCCATGAAAGCAGCACCTCTCAACCTGGTCAGATGGGAACAGACTTCAGTTCCTCAAAAGAACCAAAACGAAACCAAAATACAGTGGTGCCTCGCAAGACGAAAAGAATTCGTTCCGTGAGCCTTTTCGTCTTGCGATGTTTTTCGTCTTGCGAAGCACGGTCCGTCGCAACTGCGCCTCTTCAAGCGGCTTTTAAAAAAAAGTGCAAGACGTTTTCGTCTTGCGAAGCAAGCCCATAGGGAAATTCATCTAGCGAAGCAACGCAAAAACGGAAAACCCTTTCGTCTAGCGAGTTTTTCGTCTTGCGAGGCATTCGTCTTTCGGGGCACCACTGTAAAAGGCCCCTTTGGATCCATGGGGACACTCAGCATGAAGGGGTTTGGCGTGTCTGATACATGGAGCCCAAAAAAACATACGCTACAATGAACTGCAAACCATTTGTAGTCTTCAGTGATTAATTGCGAGAGTTTGGAGAAAGATTTACGTCTTTAGAAGCCATCCTTTGTCACTCTGCAATAACAGAAGCCTTTTTGCCAACTCTCTGTAACTGGCTGCAATCAGGATGCCTTTGTCTTAATGCAAATATACCTTGAGAACATACCACAGGGAGCTAAATAAGCATTTTTTTTTTAATTTCAGACACTTTATTGCTATTTTTAAAACTTTTTTTCATTCATTTTGCTCTTGTTTTAAATGGGACCTAAATGTTTTAAATGAGAGCTGCTTTTCATGGAACTGAGGCTCCTCCATGCTTTGCTGAAGCCATCGTGATGCTGTATGACTGAGCTTTTGTGACAGCCGCATCAGACCACAGCGCTAGAAGTTATCTTGTCAAAATAACTCTTCCTTAAGCTTTCTATCCTAGGTCCTATAGAGTCAAATAATGATAGTAATTTTTTGATAAAATATAAATAATCTTAACATTGTTGTATGCAATGTTTCTGGCGTCTTCTTCTCTTTTTTCTTTTTTCTAAAAAAGAAATTCTCTTTAACACATCCCAAATCTTAGCTGAGAAATGTACTGGGTTCAAAGCTTTAACAGTCATCAGAGGGGTTGAAAATGTCTTAAAGTTTATTTTTAAAAGTTTCTATTATGCTTTAAACCAATTATAGACAGTTCCAAAATCAACATTTAGATCAGAGTTTCCCAAACTTGGGTCTCTAGCTGTTGTTGGACTACAACTCTCAATATCCTTAGCTAGCAGGACCGGTGCTACAGTAGGGAGCCAGTGTGGTGTAGTGGTTAAGAGCGGTGGACTCATAATCTGGTGAACTGGGTTCAATTCCCTGCTCCTCCACATGCAGCTGCTGGGTGACCTTGGGCTAGTCACACTTCACTGAAGTCTCTCAGCCCCACTCACCTCACAGAGTGTTTGTTGTGGGGGAGGAAGGGAAAGGAGAATGTTAGCAGCTTTGAGACTCCTTTGGGTAGTGATAAAGCGGGATATCAAATCCAAACTCTTCTTCTTCTTCTAGTCAGGGATGATGGATGCTGTAGTGCAAAAACAGCTGAAGACCCAAGTTTGGGACACTCTTATTTGGATGATATACAAAAAGGTAACAAGGAAGAGAAAACTATATTAAGAGAAGAAAACGTATGATCAATATCTCTTTCAGTAAACTTATTAGCATTTTGCCTATTAATCAATCTGCTATAGTTCACTAATTTGGACAAATCTGTTATGCTCTATATTCTCCCATACAATTCAAATATCAGTGGGCAAACTGTCTCCTCCTCCACCACCATCATTTGCCAGTATACATGTTTTAACAACCATAAGTAGTTTTACAATGTCTTTAGCAGAATGCTAGGCAGAATCTACTAATCAGAAAACTTTTTCCATTATTCTAATTTTGATGGTGGAGTGTTGGGTCAATTGTTTAAATATTATTTATTATTTTAAACCAAAAAAGAAATCATCTTTACTATCAAAATGGAAAATATTTATTCCAAAAATGAAAAATATTTATCCCATATTTATTTATCATGCCATAATCTGAGTTCTCTGGACAATGAATAATTAAACAGGTTTTAAAAAATAATAATTAAAAGCAAAGGGGGTTTTCTCCATTGTGAAAGAGAGAGACTTGAAACAGTTCATGTACTGAATAGTTACAAACTTAGTTAAAAACTTAACATATGTAACTAAACTAAGACTACAGCTTGAATTTTCTACCAAGTAACTAAATATACTCAATATACTCTCATAAGAAAGAGAGGGGTAACTCCTAAGACCTACATTTCAATTCACATCAATTTTACTCTCTGTTCATAATGTTTTAACTTGGTACTTACTAAAAGGAATGAATCATTAACAGCACTCTGAACACTACTGAATTATGGAAATCTATCTTTTATTCTTTGTTTGTATTTGTATTATTATCTAATATATATTTTATTCCCTTCAGTTATGTGATGTTCTGAACAATAATGCTTAGTATTTATGTAAAACATTACAAATGTTCAAGTACTCCACATACATTATTTCAGTAATCCTTATAATAACCCTATGAGACAGGCCAGTATTATTATCCCCTAAAGATATATCGGAGGGGTGCAAGGCTCAGAAAGCAGCTTGCCTGAGGCCACTAGTTCATGGTTATGATGAGATTTCAACTGGCAACTTCCCAACTCACACTCTTAAACATTAGGCTAAATCACTCTACAACATTTTGGATTTAGACATTCACGATTCTTCCTTCTTTCTGAAAACATCAATTCTAATTGAATACTACAATGTTTGAAAATGATGTATCTGAACAGAGATTGGCAAGCCTGGCTTACAACATTTCTTGTCCTGATTAATGGTAGCATATAGCCATATTTAAAACATTCTAGATGTTGTTATTATTATTATTATTATTATTATTATTATTATTATTATTATTATTATTAATTTATACCCCGCCCCTCTGGCTGGGTTTCCCCAGTCACTCTGGGTTGCTCCCAACAGAATTTTAAAAACACAATAAAACATCAAACATTAAAAACTTCCCTACACAGGGCTGCCTTCAGATGTCAGATAGTTGTTTATTTCCTTGACATCTGATAGGAGGGCGTTTCATAGGGTGGGCGCCACTACCAAGAAGTTGTTCAACATCATTATAAACAACTTGGACGAAGGAATTGAGAGGGTGCTCATCAAATCTGTAGATGACACTATACTGGGACAGGCAGCTAATGCCACAAAAGATGGAATCAGGATTCAAAATGACCTTAACAGATTGGAGAACTGGGCACAAGCCAACGAAATGAATTTCAACAGGGACAAATGTCAGGTTCTGCACTTAGACAGGAAGAACCAGCTGCACAAATGTAAGATGGGGGAAACCTGGCTTTTTAGTAGACAATGAGAAAAGGATCTAGGGGGTCTTAGTGGACCACAAACTTAACATGAGTCAATGGTGTGACGCAGCAGCAAAAAAAAGTGAATTCTATTTTTGGCTGGATCAAAAGAAGCATAGTGTCCAGATCAAGGGAAGTGCCCGTCTCACTCTCTCTTTCCATAATTGGGGAAGGAGCTGTGTTCAGGCTGGGTGAATAATAATTCCTAAGTGCTTTGAATCATCTTGGCAGAAATGAAGGAGGAAGGGGGTGAGGAGGAAGAGGAAGTCAATCTGGCTATTCTTCTTTAAGGGGACCATTTGTGTTCTGGGACTGAGCTTCGGAACAAGTGAAATCAACATGGGGGGGGGGGAGACAGGTGAATGTTTATCTTCCAGTCTACCATCCTTCAAAGTCCTACAATGAAGTTATCTATGCTTTCTAGGTTTTTAAAAATCATTTCATGGTGAACCTGTTCTGGGTATCAAATGCATTGGAATTTCCCCACTAAAAAACCCCCAAAGGAAATGTTCAGATGGCTATATGAATGCTTGCCTTACAAACAAATATTCAGGAATGAATTAGGTTCTTATAGCAGAACCTGCATATAACAAGAAGCAGGAAGTAGGAATAAATGAACTGTTCTCTCGGTGGAAGGATATAGAAATGGAGTGTCGTTCCCCACCCCACCCAGACTGGTATGGGACCTGTACTTTTAAACTTGTTCATAAATGATCTATAGTTAGGGGTGAGCTGTGAGGTGACTAAGTTTGCTGGTATGCACCAGCAACATTTCATTTTTGTTAACACAAAATTCTCAAACTGTTTTTTTTTTAAAAAAAAAACTTAAAATGTATTTTAAAGAGTAGTTTGGACATTCTATTCAGGGAACATTTTGAGATCTGAGTAATGCTCACATGATGCAAAAGACGAAAGAGAACTACAAATTTCAAAGGAAAGTGCTTAGAGGTGAATTTTAGCCGGGGAAATCATTCAAAAGCCTGCCATTACAATTCTCTACTTTGAAATATGATTTGTTCTTCTGTTCTGGCATCTGATTCAAATGTAAGGAGAATGCAACAGCTAGTCAAGATGACAGTATTAGTTAAGGCCTCCTCAATATGGAATATTCAATTTAAAATTATGAATTCAACCAGGCATTCATTTCATAATTTTCCAGTCAGCTATAATTGCATACCTTTCAACCTTTTAAGGTATGTTATCCTGATAAAATGATTTACATACACTAATTTGGCAAAAACTGTTCTCTAGATGGCAATGTTTTTCCAAAGCCACATTCTATTTTTCCTTTCGTGAATTATTTTGACAGGTGGAAATAAATGCAACTTGTAATTTACTTGTATCTATTTCCTAATTTACTGGTGTCCAGTAAAACAATTCAAACTGCATGACAGATAAAAGGCAATAATGAAAAGCATTCTTAAGACTTCTGAGACCTATAATGTACATTGAATACAGACAAGTGTTAAATATTTATTTTGATCTTACTTGTGCTTTCAAGTATAGTCTCTAAATTTATTTGAGTACTCAACAATGGGAAACGCTGTGTAAAAGTATACACATTGATCATGCAATTCCCAGAGCTCATTGACTGCCTTAATTTACCTAAAGAGAGAGAAGTGCCTTGAGAAATCATTCCAGTCTCTGCCAAAACTCTGACTGCTGGGAGAAGTGTATTTTTGTAGTCATAAAAACAGAACAACAAAAAGAAGTCAAGCACAAGGCTAGTGGCAACTGGCGCTATGATGTCCTTCATGCAAGTAATAAAGGAAATTGCCAGTAACATGAATAAGGAGTTACATGAAAGACTAAAACGATAAATTCCAAGTATTAGGAAGACAACTGTAACATTCTGAAAGAGGGATAAGGAACCTTTGACTTTTTAGATGCTGTCAAACTCCAATTAGTTCCAGCTAGAATGGCCAATGATGAGGAACATTAGAAGTTATAGTCCAACATCTGCAGAGCCAATGTTTCCCTATCACTGCTCTAGAAAAAACACAATTTTTTATCATTTTCCTTCCCAGTTATCCAGATACACCACACACACAGCATAGCATTTAGATAAACATAATACAAGACAAAGAGAGCTAGATATATGGGAAGCAAAAGTAAGTGCAAAAGATTTCATATGCAAAAGCAAGTGTGAAATAGCAAGCAACGTCAAATTGCATTTTTAAAAGTCAAACTTTTATTAAAAGACAGGGTGTAGATGGGCAGATGGGACAAACCCTCCATGTGGTGCCAACTTAAAAATGCACTTGAATGTATTTCCACATATGCAAAACTATTAGGTAGTTTTGTCAAACTTGAGGCAGAATTGAAATATTCAGTGGAAAAAAGTAGAAGTGTTGGTCGTGGATATACATAAAGAAAAGTGGCTTTCGACTTGTGCTCCATCTCCTTGGCCTACCAGTCTAGCAGGAAAGCAGGACTGGTACCTATTTAAATGGACATAAAATAATCATTTACCAATTTATCATTAGGTAAATGATGCAGTTTCTAGATCTTGATGGTTATATATGCAAGCGGAATTTGCTTAGTTTCAGGTTGTTGGGTTTTTCTTTTATAAAAACGCACAGTTTTAATTTCTAATCATTACACGTTTCATGTTCATCAACGACATGCACAGAAATGAGTTGAGAACAGTGACAGGTGTGGGAAAAAATCAATATAATCAAACATTTTTATGGAAATAGCAACTGGGAGCTGGTTATAATTACGCTACTGAGAACTTAAAAAAAAATTCTGATCCCATATTTTCAGGAATATATCCCATGAAGACAGTTATTTTCAAAACAGTCCTGGTAAAGTCAAGAGAACAACTAGAATAAGAGTGCTTTCTTGATGAAAATAGGTTACAAATGCATCAGCCTCTCACTGCCATCATAATATCTAATCCTGGGGTTTTATACTCTTAATGTATACACAGAAGTGTATTGTTAGAAATGTGCTGTAACCTTTATTTTTCAGATGATGAAAATTAAAACTCCAAATTGAACCCAGATTGTGCTGCTAGAGTTCACCTGGAACAACTTGAACCAGGGGTTTTCGAAGCATACTCGAGGAACCTTGGGATTCCCTATAAGTTTATCGATTGAAAAGAGTCTGTGACTTGCAGCTTACCCATCATGTCATGCACAGCTATAAGGGATTGCAGAGCCTATAGAAGATCACATGATCTCAGCCTGTCTGGGATAAGTTCACAAGAGCATATGGCCTAGTAGATGGTGCAACATGATCTGGAACATTCTTGGGTTCCGTGCCGATGTTAATGGTTTTCTTGTGAGGTGGCTTGATGTGGAAAAGCAGAAACTTTCCCAGTCATAACGATTAATAAGTGGTGCCTGAAGAATAGGAGCTCATCTTCAAACCAGCGCTACAACCATTAAGCCATGCTTCCTACAAATGTGAAACAACAATGCTTTAATTCTGTCAAAATTGGCCACAATAGGTGCTGCTGATTCGAAACACATGTCACTCATTTTAAAGTCACACATTTTAATCATTCAGCAAGAACTTTGCAGCTTGTAAATACCAACTCACTCAAGTTGATCAGCAGAAAAAGAGGACAGGGCTTCTGTACCTTGAAGAGCACCTTTAAAAGTTGTGTAGAAGACAGAATTCCCTGTAGTAATTCCTTCTTTTTCCATTAAAGGCTTAGGCACCCACCTAGTCACTCACAATTCATTGCTCCCCTATGACGAAGGGAAACTAATCCATCTCCTGGCAACCAGGTGGAAGAGCTTCTAGAAAGTTCTAGAAAGTTCTCCCACATTTTTCAGGCTTATCAATGTTCCACAAGTAAGTAACAAAGTTATGTAGGCAGGGAAGCAGCCTAATAAAAACCTTTTTGTGAACTATTTTGAGGCCAATTTGTAAGGATGGCATGCAGTGCAGCACAGATGTCACAATTCTAGGACAAATTATAAGAAATTAAGCATCCTGCACCCACTTATTTGGAAGTATGACCCACTGATCTCAGTGGAATTTGCTTCTGAGGAAACATCAATAGGCCTGCCACATAAGTCCATTTTATTTATTTAAAGCATTTTTAACCTGCTTGTAAGCCAAAAACGCTCCCAGAGCAGCTTACGGATAAATGAAAAAACAAGGCAGCTCACACCCTCAGGCTCACAATTTAATAGGGGCAATACAAAAGAAAAGTGATGGGGAGGAAGGAAGAAAAGAGCAAATTCAGGCATTGGTTCTTAGAGCTACAGAGGGTTTTTTTTTTAATGACCAGCTGGGATGAAGAAAGGGAGCTGGTCTCTCAGCAGAGCTGATGGGAGTGTCCCTCTCATCTCTCATATTTAGAGAAGCAAGTATAAAAGGCATTTTACTTAACTCTGTTAGGACGCTTGATGAATTATTTGATAAAGCAATTAATTCAAAGCAACTTCAGAGGGAAAAGAGGCAACTCCTTAGCTTTTTAGTCTTGTAGTAAACCAGTACAAGCTGTTGGGAGGCAGACATTCGTAGCTTACATTTAACATCCAGCCAAAGAAGCAAACTAAACAGAAGGAAAGCTAACTGTATTGCAAAACTCTTTACCGGACACTTATGTATAACCACACGTACGAAAGAACATACAAGGCTACTGTAGCATTTTAGTCCATGATGATATTGCACACCCACCTAATTGGCGAATGCAAAAGGTAAATCCAGTCCATTGTTTGTTTAATTCACTGGTCATAATAATGTAATTAAAATTCTGAATGTATTTTCAGTGCAACAAATATTTCATGTTCTTTCCAGGTAAATATTTCCAATGAGGCACTTCTGTAGTCTGCAAATATACCCAAAGACAAATAATGGCAGACATAAAGGGGCTTTTTGTTAAGTTCTGCTGGGATACTAGTTGAATGATGTGATAAAACAATCATGATCTATGCTAACTATATAGCAGTGTCTGTGAAAATGCTTTCTTTTATTCCGATTAAATTTATATTATCTGTATAAATGCATGTTTTGGCAGCCTCTTCCAAAATGTGCCAGGAGATAACACAGAATACCCAGAAATAGTATGAGTGCACCCAGATTCAAATGTGCTTTAAAGAAACACCAAAATGCCATTTTTGCCTAGTGTTTATGTGACATAGCAACGGTTACCCAAGAATCACCGCTTCAAAGAACAAGGCATTAAAATATATTTTTTTAAAAAAAAAGATGTTCTGTAAGAAATACTGAAAGTGGTTTAGCAAAAGTGGGAGAGAACTTCATACTCCAAATTATATTTATGTCATGAAAAAGGGAAGTTCAGCTTCAGTTGTTCATGGGTGTTATAGAAAAGAACAGAACACACATGGTCTGTCCGCAAGTAGCTACTATATTCTGCTTTGTCATACACCAAAGGAATTCCTTCTTAAATTTTGAATCCTGAGGTTTAAACCTTATGTCCACAATAAGTTATAATAACTTGTTTGTTTGTTTGTTTGCTTGCTTGCTTGCTTGCTTGCTTGTTTGTTTAGAAAAGCCTCTCCATATTCCAGCCAGGCAGAATCATTCGTGGAGAAGGGTGGGAAGAAGATGGGAAGAGGATGTGTGAGCGGGTGGGGCCTGGGGAGGAGTCTTGAGGGCAAGATAAAGCCACATTTGGACCCTGAGCCTAAGGTTCCCCATCTTTCATTTCTTTGCATTAAAATGTAACCAATAAAGTTTGTAGCAATAGAATTTTGGGGACATCCAATTCCCAAGAGACTGCGATATGGAATTAAAAACTGGCAGTGATCTACCCCTTTTTTGGGGGGGGGGTTCAGGTCAAAGTTGTTGCACTTTATCACAGGGGAAGGGGGGAAAGTAGCTCACTGAAAGATTGCTAAGGAAACATTCAGCCTAGCAATGAAAACTGTGCCTTCCATTCTAGCGATCATGTAAGAATGGAGGACGGGACGAGGCTGGATGCTCTTTTGCAACTGCAAAGGAAAAGGAGCCCACGAGCAACCATGACCTATCAAAACCTCCTGGGGATCAACCAGTCGATCGCGATCAACCAGTTGGACATCCCTGGTCTAAAGCATGCATGAGGAACCCCTCATCGGTCTTGTTTCACACTCTCCTTGAGTATTTTTCCATGAATGGAATATGTCATTGAACTCTGATAATGTCTCTTTCTTGCCTGGATGGAGGATAGGTGTGTGTGTGTGTGTGTGTGTGTGTGTGTGTGTGTGTAAACTAGCATAACATACAGAGGTAAAAAAATGTGAACGTATTGCCTCTGGCCCTTTCACCAATGCAGTTCTTCGAGATGTTGTTGCAATGACAGCTCTCAGAAAATCTCCCAGACTAAAAATGGTTCTCCAACCCTGGTCCAATCTTGCACCATATTCCTAGATGGTGTAGTGTCAGTGGTCAACACCACAATCCAATGCATGTTAGCCCTTTCTTGTCTGAATAACTATAAGCCACTCTAGAAGTTCTTGGGCAGGAGAGACAAATATTAAATATTTATAATAAAAAACAAAAACAAAAAATGGGACAACAATAGTGACCCATCTTATAGCGTTGTAAGGATTGTGTTTTAAAGTTGGAAGGATCACACTGCTATAATGTTGTAACGATTATATATCAAGCAAATATGGTCAAGCCCACCCTCCTAACACACTGTGAAACCCGAATCAGATAAGTCAAGAATTCATAAAGGTGAAATTTCAAGGGCAATATGAATCTTTCAAGAACTTAAAGCAGCTGTACACATTACAATCAGCATTGGGAACATCAATGTTTCCTGCAGCAAATATGTAATGTATAGGTGTCATTCACATGTATGCATGTATCGTTGAAAACACGTGTGCACACTTCCTGGAACTATGGCCCAATCAAGTTTCCCAGATGTGTATAGACAGATGTTTAGAGATGCTTGTACGTAACAGTATGACATCACATTACATATTTGCTGCACCAAGCGCCATTTCAATACCAGTATTTCCCAAAGCTATTGTAGCACGTAGAGCTCCACCAGCTCTGAATCATCTTCTACACGTTTACCCTTACAACTTCCAAACTATTCAATCCTCTTTTCCCCTTTGCTCAAAGAGCATCAAAGACTGAACTCTTAGTGCCCACGTCTTTCCCCTCTTGCTGACAACAGATTAGACTCCACTTAAGGCTACCACTAAAATGATGGAGAAACCAGAAGACACTGCTATATATCTAAAATGGCTGGTTCCTGTTGCAACCTTTTATGTCAATCATTAATTAACATTTTGAAGACAAGGGAAACCTTTGTTCAGAGATTCAGCAGCCTTGTCCTTTCAATTAAAGGTGCTAGAGAGATCACAGTGAACATCTCTGACACCTGGCAAATGGCCTCCAGGAAAATTAGGAAAGAAAGAAAGAGCAAACTTGACATTCCTGATAAGATTAAATCAAAAACAGTATGGGATAAATAAAGGAAGAAAGTATATCACATATAAGACAGCAGCAGAGTGGGGGTAGACAATAAAGCCCACTTATTAAAAAACACTAATAAAAGTATGAACAATCTGTGGTTTGGGGATGTTTTCAAACAGGCCAGCATAGCTATGTATAATGTGTGCGTTGAAAGTTGAAAGGATCTATAGATGTAGTTCATTTGAGAAATGGTCTAAAGATTTACACTCATAAACTTGGTTCTAAGGCGAGATACCCATGTAGCAGAAGTTGCCCCAGTTCCAGTCACAACACAGAGGCAGCTTAATGCCCAAAATGGTTTGCTGCTACAGAAGATAAGGCTTCAGTAATACAGGTCCAGACACTAATATAGACATACAGCTTGTAGGTTTTGCAGGTATAGATACAGATGTATACAAGTAGAAAGTACTGCTGCCCCAGCAATTCAAGACATTACACACACTCCAACTCATGGACAGACTTACTGACCAACTAACGAGCTGACATGCCTTCATCACTTATATAGACAGCACTGGGCCATTCAAATAGCAACTGGCTTGGAAGACCAGGCACCTGTTCGTTTATCTCATACATGGGGAGATTTGTATCCATAAAAGAAATTAACCCCTTCCTCCATGTGCAGTACCTCCAGCAGGCTCTCCCAACTGTGTCCATTTAAGGAAAGTAAACAAATCAGCTCATCATGTTTCCAGTATAACATTTTTAAAACTTTGATTCATGGAAGGAAAATAATTATCTATCCAGAAGTCTAGTCGAAAACCGTTTCAAGGCAAGGGCTAGTGGCAGCAGATTGGGGCAGCAACCAGACTCACTGTGGAGTGTTCCCACAACCCTAATACAAAGTCTGGGATAAATGTGAGGTATGGGGCACACTCCTAGTGCACACACACTTTGCCTCCTTTAGCACACACCCAAATCATCAAGGGGATGCTTACTGAAAGAGAGAAAATATTTTCAAAACGTGCCTGTCCCCTATTTTACCTTAAACCTATGAAACAAATATATCAAAATCACTAGTGGAAATCTGGATCAAAATCAACTTAAACTGACTTCTGTACTCAGCATGCAACGAGCCCAAATTACAAACCAGGCCATTTTGAGGGAATTAGGTGAACTCATTAAGAGCTGTTTGGTCATTTGGGTCATTGTGAACCGCCCTGATAACTATTACAGCACATGCAAAAATGACCCCAAAAGGTAAAGTTGGTTAAAATGCACAAGGAATAATTACACCTCCATGGACTAACTTCCAATATGTTTCTAATTATCATGAGGCTACAACTATGGCAGGAATAATAGGAGGAAATGTAGGGTAGAATAGAAAAACAGATACTTCTAGATCCTTGATGTCACAGTCCAGAAAAAAAAAACATAACTTGGCAACTGGTTGACATATCAAAAAGATTAAGAACATAAGAATGCTCCTTCAAAAAACCAAAGGCCCCATCTAGTCCAGGATACTATTCTCACAGTGTTCTCTCTGATGCCTAGGGTGGTTATGTCAACTAAGCAAATGTGTAAGTATATATTGTTCTGACTCTTAAGTGATATAAGGAACTTTTCTTGTGCAGTAAAATGTCGTGTACATTGACAGTGCTATACAGATACAGTGGTGCCTCGCAAGACGAAAAGAATCCGTTCTGTGATTCTCTTCGTGTAGCGGTTTTTTCATCTTGCGAAGCAAGCCCATTGACGGATTAGCGCTATTAGCGGCTTTCAGCGGCTTATCAGATCAGCTGATAAGCGGCTTAGCGGCTTAGAAAATGGGGGGAGGAAAAAAACCCCGCAGGAACTCGCAAGACATTGTCGTCTTGCGAAGCAAGCCCATAGGAGATTCGTTTTGCGAAGCACCTCCAAAACGGAAAACTCTTTCGTCTAGCGAGTTTTTCGTCTTGCGAGGCATTCGTCTTGCGGGGCACCACTGTAACTGCATCAATATAGACCTATTTACACTCACAAAATACAGTTCCCAACATTATTTGCCATTCTGCAAGAAACAGACTCAAGATATAGCTAAGGAGACAATAGAAATAAATTTGAATCTTAACATTTCGGGTCGACTGCAGCAAGGAACAGATTCAGACCTCTCTGAAGTCACGTCTGAGTGTATGGACTATTTGTCATTAATCCACACGGAGGAAAGAATGGTGTTCGTTTTTGGAGATGTTGTTGCAATGACAGCAAATGTGGATGGAGGGATGGTGTCGGCGCCCAGCATCCTTATATAGCTTCCAGGACCATACGCCAGTCCACTTCTGACACTGACCTTGACTTGTCGGAGCCATCTTGCAAATTACTGGGCCTTTGTGGGAAATTAAAATGGTGGAATACAACTGCCATTTTTAAGGACCCACAATATGCCAGATTGGTCTACATCAGAGGTATATAGTGGTTAATTAGAATGTCATGAGACTTGCAACTGCTCCACAAATATCATGGTGGTGGGCCCAACATCACCAGCAAGTAAGCCAACTTGCAGAAGAGCTGATATAGGAGACCTACCAAAGAATATTTGTATAAGGGCCAGCACTTCTTGGATGCCCAAGCACTGCCAACAAAGGTCCTACAGGAGTGTCCAGTGGATATCTTTTTTTAAAAAAAATCTCTTTGGCAAGCTGAACTCAGAACTGCTTGGAATCATTTCATATCCTTGATACACCAGGCCCCTGATGATGCTGCCTTTATGAGAATGCTTCCAATCTCTTACATTACGGGATGCGAAGAAACAACTGCTCCTGATACTGATACTTCTTAATACAGAGGTGTTTGCATTTAATAATTCCCACAATTTGCTAAAAGAAATATTCTTTCAGCTCCAATTTCTACAAAAAAAGAAGATGCTTTTAATAGCCGTAGGGTCTTTTCTACATTTACACTGACATTTCGAGAAAAGGAAAGTAAAATATATATCTGGTCTAAATATCTACTACAAATCACTCCGTATTTAGTCATGGTGAGTTTTTGAAGGGCTCCTTTTCAGGAGATTGCAATAACGCTGTTTTGCAAAGTGATTCTTTTTAACTGCAGGATTAAAAGCACCAACAGTCCAGAAACATACAATTTTAGAGGAATCACAAAAATCTGAAACTCAGAACTATAATTAAAATAACGCCCATTAAATCTCTATGAAGCTTAATGATGTTCACTCAGCTTATATGGAAGGGGAAAAGAAATTCAGGTAATAGCTGTGCTTCTAATATCCACAACTCTACACTCTCTTTTTGCTCACAAAGTGAATGGATTTCTGAAGTTGACTGGAATATTAGCTCAGCATTGCATGTGTCTAGTCTAATTTTTTCCCCTCTGAGAAATGCTACTGGTTGAGCTGGCATTGAGACAGAAGGCTGTAAATTCCTATCTTCCATCAGTACCGTTGACCTTAGAGCAAACCCCACAACTGGCTACAGGCATTCAACATCCATCACTGCTCCTGAAACCTAATCTTTCAGGGAAGGACAGCTGCAGTGGACAACAGTTAAGCAGCTTTCAAAGATACATTCTGCCATTCGAACAATTTAAAAATAAATAAATGAAACCAATAAACTTCCATTTTAACGACTGCCTTTAAAACAAAATTGTGTGGTTTTCTGTTTATAGTTAATATTTATCTTCTGAAATTGTTAAAGTGAACATTCCAAGCCAAAAACACGAAACTGCCCTTTGAAACTGGACTTAATCAGAGCAAGCATTTTAACATTGGGTTACAACGTGCCCTGTGAAATGCCTTTAAATCCTGCTGATTTCTCTGCAATTTCTCCAGTTTTCCCCCCTTCCAAATCCACTGACAACATCTCCAGGTTAAGAAAGGCGAGTATTCATGTAGCTCATTCAAGAAGCAATAACAGATCCGAGCTAAATTGTAAGAAATAAGCAGAGACCAGACAATAATCAATATGCAAAAGAAATATGAAAAGCCTCGCACAAGCCTGGAAACCAGTTCTTTGCTTATCTCGGAAATCTTATTGTCATGGCACCCAGGCATCAGCTAGCGTGAGAAGCTTGTAGGTTTGACCATCTACAAAATCATATTATACACACCACTTACTAAATTTGAAACATGGTTCCAAGAACATTGAAGAAAACAACCTGGGGATTGCCACATTTTCTTGCTCTATTTCATACAATACATTCAATATATTATTTATGGAGGAATTGTGTACCCAGCAACTTTAACCATGTGAGATAAGTGTTTTCTGGGTTGCTGTTTAAAGGACATGTATTTTCATTGTTTGCAAACCAACATCATTTTCTACCCATCAAAATTCCTATATTTAAATATTCATTAGCAGTTTCAGTATAAAAACCCTAGGTATGCCTAACATAAGTGCAATGGAAATGTGTGTGTGGTCTTATCTAAATAAAAAAGAATTGTCCTTTTAAAGCAAGAATATTATTATTTTTAATAAACTAATTAAAAAGTATTGCTTGTTTAGAGTGCTGTTGTATTCTAGAAGTACATGAACACATGCAATCTCTCAAGAAGGGATCTCAATAATTTTAATTTTATTAAATTGCTTCAAATTTTATCACGCAAGTGTCATATCCATGTGAGTGTACTTATTTAAAATCATGTTTTTCTTGCATAATTATACATGTTGATGCATACTTATGCTGTTGCATGCAAGACATGATAGGAGAGATATGAGAACGTCTCAAATACCTTTTTTAAAAACCTGAAATACAACATGGGGCATTTAGCTACAAAGACAGTTTTGTAAGTTGCCTCGTTAAGTTGTGGAACCTTTTCTTAGAGGTTTCCAAGAAGGACTGAAGAGAAATATCCCACCTTGCCTCAGAGCAGAGGTTGCATTAGATAAATGTGGATATAACATAGATTAATTTATATGTGGGCCTTTCATTAAACATAACAAAGATTTTTTTAAAAAACAAACTAACTAACAACAAAGATAAAAGTATTAAAAGCTGCTTTTTTTAAAAAAAGTGAGCAATAATCTTTTATTGCTTTATTTTCCAGAAATATGGCTTTGTGATTTTTCTTTGAACAGCATTTGCAACATTGTGCATTTACCAAAAAATATTTCTGATGTGCATGATTGATAATCTAATAAGAGATGCCAGTGTTCAGTCACAGCTGAGTGACATTATCAGGGAGACAATGTGGTTCAGATGAATGTATCTTCCGCTGAGTCTGTGCTAGACACAGAACTCCTATGAATGCACTGCAGCTTAAACAACAAGTGAGGCTTGTTGGAAAGGAATTTACAGGCAAAGAACTCTCAAGCAATCTTCTTCTACATCATCAGATTTCCTCAGTAGATGTGCTGTACAGGAGCTCTCAACGTAGCAGATCACAGAGAAAAATAATTCCTCCCCCTTTGCTCCCACTTGGCAAATCACTAATAGTATATGAAGGAATATTTTAAGAACTGTTTCTCCTTTGGGCTCTCACTTGCTATGACATATCCATAAGCAGGTTCCTTGAAAACCTATCCCAAATAAATTAAGATAACAGCCACACACTCCCCAAACTACGTGAACTACCGAGTTTGCTTCCAGTTGTAAAGTGTGTTACATTTTACACCAGAAGAATTAATAAGACAACAGAGACAGTACAATACAGTGTAACCTAGTCTCCTAATGCTCAAGAAATATTAGTAAAAATGTATAAAGTGTTGAATTACAGGTCTAACAACTGAAACACCTATAATGAATGTCTAGACAGAATTACACCTCAAAGTAATTCTATGGCAAATATATTACTATCCACTGTAAATGCACTCAAAATCTGTTAAAACCAGGTTCCCAAGAAACTGATCCCCCATACAATAGCTCACTTATTAGCACACCTAATTTTATACTAAAATTATCCACAAACAAACACAGCGCAAGAGTTGTGCTTTCCTCACGCCATCCTAAAATCTTCTGATTTAGCTTTGGTAAATCCTTTCAAAAATAGAATTGCCTCTTAGCTTGATAAATCATGTTCATTTTGAAAGGAATTCAATATGCAAATGTTTCAGCTGTTCCTCGGCACAAATTGTCTGCCTTGTCAATTTGAAAAAGTGAAAATCAACAAAGGAATACTTGACCTTACAGCCTAATGTCTATCAGGAATGCCATGGTTGGTCGATTTCAAACCTCTGAGAACAATGAGTGGCACATCTTCAGCCCATATCCTATAAGCGCTGACTAGATTTCAAGCACAACTTTAGGATTCTGGCAATCACTACTGTAGTCTAATTACACCATCAACCTGCACCCACAACATTTTCAGAGTAATCACCACCTTTCCTCTCCCCCCCCCTTTCTTATTTTAGTATTAGGTGAGCAGTGGCATTTCTAAACCTGATATAGGATCTTAGAGCTACCTCTCGCACTGCTAACTCTCCCACCCCAAACCCGGGTCCTTCTTATATCGGCTAATAGTGTTAAATTTGGAACTGAAGATGAAATGAATCCAGACGTCAAAAAGCTCGCGATGACCACCTTTCAGACAGCAACGTCCCTCAACCATTAAGGTAGAAAGGGAAGCATCAAAGCTCCTTATAAGACTTGCCAGTGGGGAACAGCACAAAAATTATCACTCATTCCAACAACATTAGCCTAACCCTTTGGTAATAAATCGTAGGTAAGTCTTTATGAAATCGACACAAAAATGTCTTTCTAGCAAAAAAGAAAAGAAAAAGAGGAGAGTGTTCTGTACAATGGTATTTGCTGCGTAAGAGCAGTTTATACAGGCCCCTAGTGGCTTACCACTCACAGCAGCAGACAATGGGGTGATCCCTACTTTTTTGCTTGCGAAGTTCTAGTGCCATTGCCAATACAGTGTGGGAACTGCAGGTGGTCTTTTTAAACAAAATTGGAGAGTACCTTGTGTTTCTAATCACAAAGTCAGAGCTATTGTCAAATACTTCACAGATTTTTTTTAAAAAAGGAAAATGTATCTACCCACACGCAAACCATTGTCCTATTGCTGCTTGAGAATATTTGAGTTATATAAAAGCCACAATAGAATGTTTAACCAATGTCACTGTAATTCACCAAGTAGCAAAATGTTGAGACAGATGAAAATGTATTTTTAAACACAACTGCTTGAAATCTAAAACCTGCATTTCCCTTTTTAAGTGTCATTCCTACCAAAGCACATATAAATCACAATGGATTTCTTAGTGCCATCTTAAAAGCAGAGATCGTCTGTTTCACTAAACCATGTACACAAAGCATGTATCATTCTGAATTGAAAATACCTATAAATATCCTACCATACCTCCACAAGTATTATTATATGAAAAGGTATCTAATTATCTGTCTCCCTTCTCTTTGCAAGAGCTACAGAACCTAGTACTGAAACATGCCTTGTAGGGAACACATCTGATGTTTATAGCAATTTAACAGAGCAGAATTTGACAGCTGAACTTAAGGCACTGACCAGACTATCAATTTCACATTTGAAAAATACCGAAGCCATACAGTAGGTCTCAGGAGAACTAATTTAAGGACATTTTGATGAAGCAAATCATCAGTGTCCCTTAAAAGCAGACATATATGTGACTGATTTGTATTCAGAGAATGAAATCTTTGATTTCTGTTGTTTATGTTACTCTGTTGTAGTGTGCAGTCCTTATTTCAAAATGAACAAAAACACTTTTTGTAATAAAATTCTACCACCAAAGAGGGGAGCCCCCCCCCAATAATTCTCTTTCTGTTTTTCATGTTGTGGGTATGCATGTCAGGAGGGTGAAAGAAAATGACAAAAAGTCACTATCATCTGTCGCAATAGAACTTTTGACACTATTTTCCAAGCAAAAATATCACAGGAACCAACACAAAACACACCATGAAAACTCAATGCAACGACTCAACTGAGCCTCATAGATTCTGAAGGAACATAAAATCTTGGTGCTGCACTCTGCTGGGGTGAACACTTTACATGAACCACACCAGGAAAATAATTTTTAGGCAGGTACAAAGAAACTTGATGAGAAATGCACTTCCCAGTGGATTATAAAATATGCAAAACCCTGAAGGGACGGATGCTGGCGACACTGCCCTCTTCCAAAATAACCTGTGGAGAAACAGAACTAACACTAGCGGAAGAGGCGATTGGGGGAAAGGTTAAGTATAAAGGTTATGACTTGTGGGGCTGCTAGTCATTGACGGCGGCTTGGGGAAGAGGGCAAAACAAAAATAAAAAACCTTCACAAGCATTACGGAGCAACTCAGAAGGCTGGATGGAAGTATTGTGGAAAATAAGTTTCCCTCAAAGAAAACATGGGAGTGCCCTTGTAAACCTTGCCATGCCTCTGTCAAAAGTCCTTGTCTTGGCTGCTTTAAAGATATTATTATTGTTGTTATTATTATTATTACATAATTCCTGTTTTAGCATATGCGTTTACTTAGGAACCCTATGAAGAAGAAAGAGGGGGTGTTATCTGGGCATCCCAGGGGTTGTTCCCAACCTACCCCCCTCCCCGTCACACGCGCGCAGGCGGTTCCCCAATCTCAGCGCACTTCGGACGGCATCTCCTCTCGCCTTTGATTTCTGTTCTTATCTTCCCACTACGATAAACACCACTCAGGACAAACGAGCTAACTCGGCCATCATCATCATCATCATCATCATCATCAACAACAACAACAACAACAAGCCTTCCGTCGGCAGGCAGCACCGCACGCCTCCATCTCTCCCTCCCAAGCAAACGGACGGACCTCTCTCTTTTCCCCTGGACACCAATCCTGGCACGCACCAGCCCAGCCTTCTTCCCACCCCACCGCCTTCAGATTCCCCTTATTGTCAGCTCTCCTGTCTGGAGATTAGACCCCGGGGCTACTGGGGGGGGGGGAGAGAAGAGTAGCTGAGAAATGCACATGGCTGTCTCTCATGCACACATCATGCACGCGCGCGCACGAGCGCGCAAACACACACACCACACCGGATTTCCAGAGCAGGGGCTGGAAGAAAGAAATGGGTCAGGAGCAGCAGCAGCGGGGAGAATTACCTGGTCATGCTGGCTCCCCGTCGGCTCCCCTCGCAGCAGCAGCAGCGCCGCCGCTGCCCCCGCCGCCAGCCAAGCCCTCCTTGCCGGGCGCTGCTTCTTGGCAGGGCTCCCTTCCTCTCCCTTTCGCCTTCTTCCTTCCTCTTGCTGCTGCTGCCGCCACGGCCACCTCTGCTCCTCTTTCCCCGCGCTGCTGCTGCTGCTGCCGCCGCTCGTCTCCCGGGAGGCCGATTTAATCCAAAGCCGAGCGAGCGGCTGCCAGCCGAGTCCCTCCTTCCCCTCCCGCGACGCCCCCAAGCGCCCGGGGGTCTCTCGCCGCCCTCTCACGGACCGTCCAAAGCGGGGAAGTGGATGGGAGTCCGAGGGGCCGGCGGCATCCAGGGAGCGGGGAAGCCGGCGGAACTCCCCGGGCTGCCGGGTCTCCCTGGCCGGCTTCTTGCTGCTGCTTGTCCGCTCTCTTCTGCCTTCTTTTTCTTGCTGCTGCTTCTGTTGCTCCCGGGCTCTCTCTCTCTCTCTCTCTCTCTGCTCTCCGCTTCACCCTCCTCCTTTCTCCTCTTGCTCCCTCCTCCCTCCCCCTCCCTTTTGCCCCTCTTAATTTAGTCCATTCTTTAGCTACAAATAGAAAAACCGGATCCACTCTCCTCCTCCTCCTTCTCCAAGGAGGGGAAAAAAGAAGAAGAGGAAAATTTCCCCAAAGTGCAATGCAGACCCAAAAAGGGCAAGTTGGAGATGGCTCGGATGTTGGAGAGGGATGGAAACAGAACAGGCGAGAGATTCCCCCCAACCTTAAAAAAAAACCAGCAGAAAGAGGAAAGGGGGGAGTGAATAAAGACCCTTTTAGAGGATTCCTCTGGGAAGAGGCGATGGCTGCGCTTGCTTGCTGAGGGACCAAGTAAGAGGGATGCTCCCCATCTCCTTTCCTTCCCCCCTCTCTCTCTAGGTGATATTTATATAGAGAGAGGACATAATATATATTATTGCTAAATCCTCTTATGCTGTGCAGATCACAGGATTTGAGTGCGCCCGCCCCCCAGCAGTGTTGGGAGAAGCTTGTTGCAGAGCCCGGCTGTTTTTAGGCGAGTGGGAAGCGAGTGGAGAATGGCTGAGCCTCTCGCCCTTGCGCGCCTGGCTGGACCACAGACGGACGGGGGACGCGAGCAGCGAAGAAGGCGCACACGCGCAACGCCGGAGCGCGCCGGGCAGCAACGGTGCGCTGTGTGGGGCGGAGTGGGGGGGGGGGAGATTGGCAGGGACGGTGACGTCACTCCCCGTTATCTCGCTGTACCAGCCCAGAAAGGACCTCCCTCTTTCTCTCCCCCTCCCCACCTCTTGTGCCAAACACACACAGAGCTACACGCGCACGCCCCGCGTTTGCAAGAAGGCGAGAATCTTGTGCGCCCGTGTTTTCCCTCGGAGAAGCACGCACGCTTTCAAACGCGAGCGAGCGAAGCAGCCGGTTGGGTGCCTTCTCGCTTTGCACCCCGCCTTCTCTCCGCCCTCTTCTGTGAATTTTGCGAGAGCTCCTTTCCTTCTCCTCCTCCTTGCAGCTGCCCTCACGTCTTTGAGGACACGCGGTTCAACCTCCCAGACGTTGTTTTTTTTTTAAAAAAATGGAAACTTCGTGCGCGAGGGAGAAATCGTGTGAGAGAGATGATAGTTCAGATCAGGTCCGTTTTCTTGGAGTTAAAGGCCGTTTGGGAGGAATCGTGTAGCTGCAATCCTAACCCTCTTGCCTGGGAGTAAGCCCAACGGAGTTCAGTAGGGGTTACTTTTGAGTAGACGGGACTACGTTTCTGTTGCAAATCGGTTCCCACCCCCTTGAAAAGAAGGGTGTCAGGTTGCTTTAAAGAGGCGAGTAGCAAATGGAAGCCTGTTACTTCATTCGGATTATACACCTTAAACTGTCAAGCAAATGAAACCTCAGTGTTGCATTATTCAAGAAAATTGCTTTCTTGGGGTCATTCACATTTGTTGTATATGTAGTCCCGTTTACGTAATAATAATCATAATTGGGTGGAAACATGGTGCTATTTATATAAACAAGAGCATTTCTTATTGGAAGTTTAAGTTAAATAACAGTAATTTGCTATTAATTACAACGTTCAGGTTTCTAAAAAGAAACCATGAGACTTCTGAATGTTTTTTTTTAAAAAAAATAAAGCATCACAAATCCTTGTAAGAAAACAAACACACACTAACAGTGTGAACCACAAATGCAAAAGCCGTTTCACCACCAGGCCCTGCTACGCCCCCACACTATTATGAAGTATATTCAGAAATAGATACAACTAATTCCTCAAGGTCAAAGTCCAAATATTCTGCAAATCTCTCCCCAAAGTTAATCCTTGCAGAGTTTCAGCGTGACCCTTTTTGCTTCACTGATGACCCAATTCTACACACAGCTTGTGCGCGGGATGAACCAGGGATCCGATCTGTTACTTGTGTTCCACTCATTTCCCTCTGCAAATGTTTAAAGGATAGATAATAAAAACAGGCTGACTTGTGCCTTCTTTCTGCAACCCCTGAAGGGCTGCTTACAGGAGCAACAATGCCAAGACATGTGTTCATTACCATTTAATCTGTCTCCAGTGGACTACCAGTTACTATTGGTCATTGAAACCGTATACACATGAAGTTAGCCATAATCCATATCTGTCCTACAGTAACTGAAGAAGAAATGCTTCCATCCAATCTGAAAAAGTTAAACCACATTCACTCCACAGTTAAGCTGGTGTGTACATTTGAAACAGCCATTGCACATGTACAAACGATGGCTTCGTGAATAGGAGTTGGGGGGAGTGCAGGTATGGGATTGGATGAAAGACAAGGGGGTGGGTTACCTTGCTGCCCAAAAGCCACTCATGTGTTCATAGACTAACTGCCTTAATTGCAGAGATTCACACTGAGGGATACAGAAATATTAGTAGGCGATAGCCACACACGTTGTGTTAGCACGCTGAATTATCCCATTCCTTTCTCCTCCGTCTTTTGTTCTCAAAAAGCTACTGGCCTGCCACATCTTTGTGGTAACTTGACACTACATTCCATTTCTTAGTCTGTCTAAGGGCATTAAAGCAACATTTGCCTAAAAGAACACAATGTTTCTGTGTATATACTACAGAAAATGCTACAGCTGTGTGCATTTATAAACGATTTGTTCTATATTTTTCAAATATACATTTGTAAGCACTGTATAGGAACATGTAAGCTGGGTGAGCTGACGGAGTCCTGCTTTCACTTGCCTGTGAAAGGCCTTCAAGCACTGCTTGCCGCAAAGACAAATTGCCACTGTGCTGTTTCCCAAAGATACACAGCACAGAGAGAACAGGAAATGGGATTGCTGGAAGGGCAGGGGAGGGTGCAGTGCATTGCATTAAAATGTTTTGTGAACAGGCGCGTTCATTTCCACACTTTGGGATTCTTTGGGCCCCGCAGATGTGGAAACAAATCAGTAACAAAGTTTGAATGAGAATTCTGAAACAAAACGTAGGCTTTTTTACACATCCAAAGTGTAGCCAGCTCATCCCATTTTGCCTGCAGTAGTCAGCGCATCCCCTTTTAAAAATTTGTTTTCAAAACAAAAATATTTGTTTTTTATGTCCGGCCTGCCCTATATGTTCCATCTCTCCAATTTCATTTTCTACAGTGCAGCTAATACTGATATGGTTTATTTGCTTGCTTGCTTAAAAGAAAATTGTCCTCACAGGTGAATTATATTTTTTGTATAAATCAGCTTAATGTTAGATTAATACACTAGAAGTGTTGCTGGGGATCACATAACTGCTATTTCAGTTATGCCATATTTGTGAGTTTCTGATAGGCACCTGGTTGGTCACTGTAAGAACAGAACACAATATAGACCTCTGGTTCAGCAGGGTGCTTCTTATGTCATTATGCATAAATGCTTAATTATTGAGATCAGTTATGCATGCTAGGCATTGCATCCAATGAAGTTCTGCTCAGAACAGAACCCACTGGAATTATTGGACCTGTTAATCATGCCCATTAATATCAGTGAAAACATACCGGCAAAATTGTAAAACAGAACACCTAAAGGAAACTCAAGACGGTAATTGAAACAAGTACCCGTGTACCGATGGATACTATTTTGAGTCTGGTCCTATTAAGATAGAATTTGTATGGTCTTCAGGTAGATGTATGCACAAGCCAGCCCCTCTTGTCTCAGAAGTACATTTCACTGTGTTCAATGGGCCTTACTCCCAGACAAGTATGCATACCATTCAGCCTTAATTATCACTGAATAGGCCTTTCATATGATTTTGCAACAGAAGCAGACTTCAATGAAAAAACCCCACGAAGGTGGAATTCTACTTTTGCCTGACCGATAATGAGATTGCATCTAAAGTTTGTCACGAAAATGCAGGTACAAAACACACCTATCAAAATGTATTCAGATATAATTTTGAATTTATCTTGTTTATTTGTCATCAGACAATATTATGAAACCCGTGCTTGCCAATATTTCATACGCTGTAATGCATATTTATTGGATGAATAAATTGTGCATTTTGAAAGCACTTTGTTTTGCTAAGATGTCTTTTGCCAGTGTTCATTCAACTTTAAAGAGTTCAAACAGAAAACCTGTTGTGAATGCTGAAATAAAAGGCTTGTGGTTACAATGGAAATGAAAACTATCATTATCTCCTACTACAGGGCAAACCATAAAGTGGACTTAGTTTAAGGTTCTCAAAGTTTTAAACTTGAGTTTTCTTCATTCATCATAAAAGAGGTGTAGTTTTGAGTTTGGTTTTGGTTTTCTGGGGTTTGGTTTTGGTTTCGAATTAACATGGTTTTTTGGGTTTGCAATAACATACATGCATAGTAAAGCTACAACGCATTCTGATGTAGTATGCATTTTGGAAAACTGGTGGAATTTCCCTAGATTATTTGATACTGTGGAAACACCTCAAGTTTAGGTGCCAGTTGCTGCCTTTCTGTCTGCTATACCAGGGCTTGGGTGCCCACCTTGTTAGGAAAACTTTCTTTAAGAAACAAATAAAAGTTCCTGGAAGCTTTAAAGAGGGATCCAGAATTTTTTTTAGTGTGTAGGAGTGGTACTCTAGGCTTGATTGGTGTCAGCTAGAGGTGCAAATAAAGGGAGGAAGTTGCAGGCTGCAATTCCTGCACGAGGAAAGCACACACACACACTGTCAGCACGCACGCTGACAACAAGGTTGGAAGTAAGACAATGAGTGCTGCTGATACTGTGAGTTTTGCTGTCTCAGGATTGTTAATCACTGGACTGAGATTATACCATGCTGGAGAGATAAAGAAGGAATGCAAATAGCTTGTATATAATAGTAGTGGAAATGCTTGTGCAACCAGTCAAGCAATAAAGAAGCTCTTGACTGTGAATTTGAGTATGGCTCCTGTTCTTGTCCTCTGCCTCTGGGGAAAACTCTGCTACAAACAGTAAGAAGTGGTTTTACCGAGGTGCCACCACACTAGCAGAGTAGCGTAGCAGAAGTGTGTGGGCGGTAACCTTTAGTACACCCACCAATGTTGCTGGACTCCAGTTCCCATAAGGCCCAGACAGCACAGGCAACAGTTAGAGATGAGAGGAATGGTAACCCATCAGCAACTGAATTGCCAAAGGTTCCCCATCCATTATGCTACACCATAATAGCCTGAGATGGGGAAAGTGCTGTCAGCTGTTTCTGGCTGCCTCTCCCCTTTTGTATTATCTGTGAAGTGGGAAGGGTAGACATGGCCCTGGGGACACCATGCAATGATGTGTCCATTTCCTGCATGGCTAATGGAAAGGCATCATCTGTGTGGCCAATGGGAAGACATCACTTGACCGGTGGCAGAAGTGGAGTGACCCTAGATGCTTGGAGGTGGGGCAGCCAATGTTGCTACATCAGCACTTCCTCTTTTCATAAGCTCATGGCTCTCTTATGCTGGTGCTCCCGGTATAGCAGCTACTAGCTGTCAGGAATGATCCAGCTCCTAGTGGAACTTTACAGCCTGCTGCAGAACAGAGAGGGTTAGATCTGACACAGGCTGAACAGTAGTCAGTGTACAGTGCTGCTCCCCCACCCCTGAGAATGCCGGTTGCAGAGGGAATGAGTGAGAGCAGGCTGGAACACAGCCAAAGCTCTCAGGAGGCTTGAACAGGCTCAGAGACAGTCTACCAGAGCAAGAAGAGGCTGGAGCTAATCCAATAAGTCTGAAGAGTCAACAAATGGGAGGGCTGCTAGATAGGAAACAAAACAAGAGATGTAAGGGGCGAAAGTTCAATATCTTCTGTAGACAACGGAAGCGGTCTTCAGAAGGGTCATCTTGCGTGATACTGCCAGAGACTGCATTAGAGCCGTCCAGAGCTATCTGTTTGTTTTTGCAGTAAATCCTCCTTTTTAATTACCTACGCATACTGTGTTCTCAAGCTGGGAACCTGGACTCCTGACACTAGCAATCCCAAGTGGACTGATCTTTTACAAATTAAATGTACACCTCAATGATAATCCACAGCAAAATAGAATAATAGGCTTGCTCAACACGACTATGCATACCTGCAGTCAGGCTTGAGGAATTCTCCCCCCCCCCCCATGGTTTCCAGAATCAAGGAGGACCAAGAAATGTCATGCTTACGATTTATTCAGTCATTACAGGAGAAGACAAAGAATCCAGTCCTTTCCCCATGATGGAGTTCCTCCCTCTTCCCCAGCAACACCTGACCCTACGTAGGCCCCCTGTGGTCAAATGTCTTTGCCTCTTCTGCTCTTGCACCCTTAACGAACGTTGTGTTCTAGGAGACGGCGGATCATCTATGCTGTCTAATGAAGTGTCAGCTGTCTGGGTTATCTCCCCACCCCACCCCGTGCTTCTTCTTCTAACACTTCCTAACTTGGCAGCTGGCCAGTCTCTGCCTCGTTTATCTCCCTCATAGCTCGGCTGTAATTCAAACTGGCCTCCCTCCACCCTGTCAGCTACAGGTGAAGGGGAAGCAATCTCCACTATACCTCTTCCTCTTGGTTCCAGTCCCTGACACCTTGAATGCCATGTACACCTTAACCAAAAATGCACTCTCCATTCTTTAAAATCAGCTTATCACGATTCACATTATAGCATTAGTATGTGACTGATTCGTATGAGTTGGATACAACAAAGTCATACTCAGAGTAAAGGTAAAGGTAAAAGGACCCCTGACCATTAGGTCCAGTCGTGACCGACTCTGGGGTTGTGGCACTCATCTCACTTTATTGGCTGGGAGAGTCGGCAGACAGCTTCCGGGTCATGTGGCCAGCACGACTAAGCCGCTTCTGGAGAACCAGAGCAGTGCACGGAAATGCTGTTTACCTTCCCGCCGGAGCGGTACCTATTTATCTACTTGCACTTTGACGTGCTTTCGAACTGCTAGGTTGGCAGGAGCAGGGACAGAGCAACAGGAGCTCACCCCATTGCGGGGATTCGAACCGCCGACCTTCTGATTGGCAAGTCCTAGGCTCTGTGGTTTAACCCACAGCGCCACCTGTGTCCCTCATACTCAGAGTAGCCCCATTCAAATCAATGTGCTTAGGAACATACTGTAGCTAGCTGCCCTGTACCAAATCAGACCAGTGGCCCATCTAGTTCAGTATTGTCTACAATGCATGGCAGCAGTTTTCCAGGGTTATAAGCAGGGTTTTTCTCCTACCTTACCCGGGCACGCTGATGACTGAACTTGGGACCTTCGACATTAAAAGCAAAATTTTCCCTGGGCATTTCAGTGATTGCCACCTGGACGCTGCTTAAGGGTGAATATCGGCTATGTCTGGAAAATGTCGGACGTATGCCAACCCTATGATACGTCCCTACGTGGTGGTGGTTGTTGTTGTTGTTTTATGTATTTACAACTTTCAGTGTACATGCTTTTATTTCCAGTTCATAGCACATACTCTATTGCAGCCTAATAAACCTTGATCCTACTTCATCAGTCTCAAATCTCCATGGATTTTTATCGTGTGATTAATTACCAGCTTCCTGGAGTCTTTTTACTCTCTTCAATTCCTTTACTACAAAGAGCCGAGATAAAAATAGCAAGCATGGCAAAAAATAATGAAAAAAAGTAAAATGTACTCAGAATCTCTTTTTTCTTCAGACATGCTTTCCTTTAAGTACCAAAGGTTTATCATTTGAAAGATTTATAAGAATCATGAAAGTTTAAAAGATGAAGATAAACCACTGAATGACTCCTTAGAGATACCAAATTAGCACTTAAAACATATCGAAGGTATATTTGCAGAGTTTATTATTTTTGTTTACTGGCAAATGTATATACTTATTAGCCTAGCAGTTTGTAAGTTTTGGTATTCACCAGATGCAGCGAAAGGGCCTTGCTAGCTATAAATGAGAATTCTAAAGGTGCAAACAAAACAACTGGGGGTCTGTTTCTCTTAGTCACTTAGAAATCCAGGGCTTAATGTGTGTGTTAATGGAGCTTTATGACTAATCACCTGTTAGATTTCAGCTGACAGCTTGTCACGCTGTAACTGTAAATAATAAAAATGCATGGCTATCTTAAATGTATGCAACTAAAGAAAGAGGGGAGGGAGAATATTTCATAATTTTACTTTGATATGGCGCAGTTCCAATAATTTAATGCATGCACTAGTGGCTCCACTCATAGAGGCCCAAGAAAATTTGCAGACAACTTCCTTCAAATTGTCTTACTGTAATTTTAGACCACCTCCCACCCCTTTCCACCCCCAGTACAAATGAGCGTGCTAATTTACACACCTGAATTCTTCATAAATTCCTGAGGGTACCCTCAACTTGCATTCTGCATCCTTTCCCCCAAATAGCACATAGCAACTTCAGAGTCCTAGGTAAAGGTAAAGGGACCCCTGACCGTTAGGTCCAGTCGCGGACGACTCTGGGGTTGTGGTGCTCATCTCGCTTTACTGGCCGAGGGAGCCGGCGTACAGCTTCTGGGTCATGTGGCCAGCATGACTAAGCTGCTTCTGGAAAACCAAAGCAGTGCATGGAAATGCCAGAGCGGTACCTATTTATCTACTTGCACTTTGAGGTGCTTTCAAACTGCTAGGTTGGCAGGAGCAGGGACTGAGCAACGGGAGCCCACCCCCTTGTGGGGATTTGAACCGCCGACCTTCTGATCGGCAAGCCCTGGGCTCTGTGGTTTAACCCACCCTCTGTTAGCAAGTAGGGTCAAATGCACTCTGATAGCAAGGGGCACTTTGGTGTCACTTTCCCACAACTTCAAGTTTCCTGTATCCCCCAACATGACAAGGTATAAATTGCTACACTGTGTTTCAGGACTCTCCTCCACCTTAAGTAAGTTATTTAAAAAATCATGTGTTTCTTTTGTTATGGTTTTTGAGGGCAATTCTATTCTACTGCAGTAGGTGAGGAAACGGGAAGAAGAAAACCACGCGCATAAAGATAATGATCTTGCAAAAATGCTGCTTAAATTTATCAGTTATTTGTCATATCTAAGAATCTCAGTCAAGAACCTGCTCTCTCCATTTTATGTGAGAAAGGAGTGTAGAGGGTAAAAAAACACTTTGTTTTCATAATAGACATATTGCTTTCCTTGCCATCACTGCAAATTACATCAGAGATCAATTTAAAAAAAACAAAAACCCCACATGTTTACAAAGTTAGGATATTCCTTGTGACCCAGAAAAACTGACTCCCCCCCCCCCCATTGCAGCTAACAGTTTGCACAAAACTTACTAATCCATTTTTGGGGGTCACTGAGACCTCAAGTTCAACAGCGAATGTTGGCAAGCAACCTGAACTCTCACCTTTAGCAGCTGCCCAGAGTTAATGGCAACTCTCCTTCAGAACCTTTTGCTGTTCATGGAAAAATCTCTGCAAAACATGTTGTTAAGAGTTGTCATAAACTCTTCTAGGGCACAATGTCAGCGCCCCTCTCCAAAATAATCAATAAGCTCCTCAAATTTGAGCATTGCCTTCAATGCCAATGTAGCAATGTGAGAGACAAGCCTTCCCCTTTGCACAACCTATGGGATATAATTACCAACACACTCCCACAATGCTTTGTGCCATGCAAGAATGCTACAACTGATGAGCAATTAGTGCCATTCAGATGAAGATGTCCAATGAGGCAGTATCCACCATCCAAATCCACAAGGTAGGCATAAAATCCTGCCTGTGTTGCTATTCAAAAACACCATCTGTTTATGGTGTAGATATATATTTGGGGAAGGAAGGAAGTGCCTCAGACGTTGAAAACTTAGGCTGAGAAACTGGCAGTGCATGCATTCCCCCAGAGTTCCTTTCTCACAAATCCAGAAGTGTCAAGAGCAGCGTTTTGGTTTTCAGTAATATTTGACGCATGTTTTCAAATCTGCTCATGTGTTTATACACAAATCGATGTATCTCACATTCACATTCATAGCAGTTCTCCTGCTGGAGACAATTGGACACCCAACAAGTAATTTCCTAATTACTTAGAAAAATTACCAAGAACCAAGAGACACCAATCAAAATAAATATGTGTGCTTATTTACACAAAATTGCAAACAGCGAATAAAATGTCATAGCTTGGGGCATGGATACAGAAATATATAGCAGGATGGCTAGTTGTGCCATCCTACCCAAACCCGTGTTGCCTCCACAATAAGCTTAAACAATTCATAATACAGAAAAGGAGACAGCTTAAATGCAGAAGTTTAACAGCTGTCAGTGGTATGAACAAAGAATCTCTTCTCAATAGATCTACATGTAGAGAACACCTGCTTCATGTTGTATCTCTTCTAGTCCTGCAGTTGTGAAATGTGTTGGCTGTGCATTGGCTGGCCATGTAGCGTATGCTATGGATGCAAGATCTATGAAATATGGTACTCCAGTTACTAGTAATTCACAAATCATGTTTATTGCACTTCTATACCATACAGCTCTGTTATACACAATTAGACCCCACAGATGGCTCTTGTAGATTTTTGCACTTTACTTTGTGAGGCTTTCTATTTATTTCAAAATATTTCTAGATCATTTAGTGTGGGGTTTTTTTTTTTAAAAAAACCAACAACAATAAAAAACCACCACAACAACTAGTGTTTTTTTTTTAAAAAAACTATTTAGTTTAAAAAAACCTAAAAGCAGTCTACCAACAATGCAAATCAACATTAAAAACACAAAAACAGTATTTTTGAAAGTCAGAACCAAATACCCAGTGATACATGTCCAAACTTATGGACAGCCTGTGCAAAAAGATACATCTTTATATATTGTTGACTTGGATGATGTCTGCATAACTATATTCTTTACTGGGAAAGGGAAGGTCTTAATAAAGGCATGATTATCAAGAGTTGCAAATGGTGTCATGCTTAATACTTTCCATCAATTATTTGAATTGCATGGCTTTGGAAAGGTAAATCTGACCATTTCCCCTACATTCAGTCTTTGCTTTCCACTTCCTCCAGCCTTCTATTTATCCTTCTGCTGTTTTCCCCACTTCCCCAAAGCTATCTTTTATTAGCACACAGCTTTGCATCTGCCCCTTTCAGTCTCTGTTCCCCAATTCCCAGCGTCATCTTGCCCGCCCATCCCTCCTTTGGGTATCTGTAACATCACTACAGCCCCGTGAATGGACAAGGAGGGCTCACAGCTTGAAAAGTAACAGCACATTGACCAATTCTCTGACATTTCCCCCCCGTTCTATATTCTGTAAGTCAGGTGCTGTCTAAATTTGCTTCAGCTTAACACTGATTTGCAGTAAACTGATAAGACAGAGGAAAAACTGCTGCCGTGCCATGGTTTCTAAAACATAGTCTTATGCATACTGAGATTTGTGGCAGGATATTCTTGCCTGCCTGCCTATTTATTTATGATTTATTTGCTTGGTGTTTTTTTTATTACTACCAAGCACTAACGGTCTTCTAGGATTTCCCATTACTGGAAATTAGTAAGATAAGTTGCTGCTGGATTGTTTCTTCACTGCTGCCAACAACAGGGCTGGTGGGCCAGTTGAAATGGCTTCATGGACTGGATCTGGGTCCAGGCGCCTGCCATTTCTTCAGTCACGGATTAAACCCACAATAGCCAAAACAATCTGCTGACTGTGTGTGACTTTCCCAATCCATGAAACTATAACATTAGGAGAACAAGAATCAGCTACCATTAAGCTGTGAGGGTTTTTAAGAAAATGGAAAGGGGAGATTAAATCTGCCTCACTGCATGCTAATTTTTGGTAGGGCTTCAATTTTTGGAGGGGAAAAAAGTACGCTTCCATATTAAACTAGCTCTGCGAGGGAGATCATGCATTAGTCACAGTTCCACAATGGAAGGAGATTTATTTTTTCAAGAAGGGAAGCAAGTTCTCTTGAGTTCTGTTAACACAAAAACGTTCAGCGTCAACCACAGCAGATGTATTTTCAGGTCAGAGCTGAAGTTCAAACCAGTGCTGTATGTGGATTTCATGTACTTGACTGCCACAGCAAACTGCTCAAATTGCTGGCAAGCAAACTTCTTGGAGCTTGAGCCTGAAAACTTAAATGGTATTTTCCTTATGCATGAAGAACTTCTGTCCATTTCAAACTTTGGATGTAGCACAGAGGGTCCCCCTTGCCAAAGGTGAGTAAGGAGGCACGGGCTTTGGGAAGGAGACAGGGGGGCTCTGGCAGGGTCCTAGAGTCCTCCCACCTCCTTCCCAAATCTGGGAAATGGCTAACTAGGCTTCGGGAAGAAAGCAGGAGGACTCAAGAAGCATGTCAGAGCCTTACACCTCCTTCCCAAAGCCTAAAAAGGTAAAGGACCCCTGACAGTTAAGTCCAGTCATGACTTTGGAGTTGCGGTGCTCATCTCACTTTACTGGCCGAGAGAGCCAACGTTTGTCCACAGACAGTTTTTCCAGGTCATGTGGCCAGCATGAATAAGCCGCTTCTGGTGAAACCAGAGCAGCGCACGGAAACGCCATTTACCTTCCCGCCGGAGTGGTACCTATTTATCTACTTGCACTTTGACGTGCTTTTGAACTGCTAGGTTGGCAGGAGCTGGGACAGAGCAATGGGAGCTCACCCCATCATGGGGATTCGAACCACTGACCTTCCGATTGGCAAGCCTAAGCAGCACAGTGGTTTAGACCACAGCACCACCCGTGTCCCAAAGCCTAGTGCCTCACTTATGGGGCTTTGAGATGGCATTCCTTCATCTCAGCACCTAGTCCACTCTCTTTGTCCAAACCAATTCCATTTTATTTTTGTCTATCATAGTAACTCCTTTCAAGGCACATAAAAAGATGGCCATGTTGATGCATAAGAAAAAGCTCGAAAATTTATAGCTGGGTTTGAGAAAGACCTTTATTGGAACCAGTGAAAATGTTCCAAAAGTGTGGCAAGCTTTTGAGTTCTGTAGCATCAGGCAAGATGTCACACAAAGGAATGGGGAAAGAAAAGCGGGGGAAAACAAAAAGCACAAAGCACAAAACTAGGCTGGCTTTTGTAGTCATAAGGTCAGCTTGTAGACCATTCCAGGAGGAAGATTGCTGGCTGAATAAGTCCTTCTGAGATGCTAAAGATGTCAAGTTATATACCTGGGACTCTGTGATAAAGAAGCAATGGCTTGTCCCTGAGAAATCAAAGTGTGAGAAATTACAAGTGGGTTTAATTGGACATTTTGGACTGATATCCTTGTGGCCACAAGTGCAGCTCAGTTATTGTGGAGTGATTCACCCTTGTTCTGCACGCTGTTTCTCCCTAAGGTCCTCTTCCATAAAAAAATGTTCTGCACTCATACATTTAATCACTAGTCTTTAGTTGGTGGGCTGGGACCTGCCCCTGCGTTGCGGCCTGATCTTAGGTGGTTTGCAACAGTAGCAGTGCCACTAAAAAATACATGGAAAGCACTGAGAAATGGGTGCCCAAATGCATATTTGGGATAAAGGTGTATCCTGGCTCTAGCAATACTGAAAACTACTTCCAAAAATTATGCAAGAGGGACTATTAGGTATAATAGTTTTTGTAAGACACACTGAGAGAAAAGGTTACAAAGCAGCCTATGAATAAGTCTAAAGAAATAAATGTTTTCCCCAGTAGGGCCAGCACTTTTTCAAAAGTCTTTTTTTGCACCATCAGTCCTAGCCGTCATCTACCTCCTCCTTAATGGCGCTGCCTGCAGCAGGCTGTTTCACCTTGCTGCCTACCAGGGACTGAAAGGCTGGTATGTTTTTTTCCAGCACACCGCTTGCAATCTGGATCTCTGAGATCCAGTTCATAAATTCGCCCTGGGAAAGGATAAAAGGGAAGATGGAGCTGCAATTTTAAGTAAATATTTGGTTCTTCAAATGTAAATCAGACCCTAAAGCTCGGTCGAAGAAAACCTGTAGAGGAAAGAGCTTAATAAAAAAAGAATTCCAGGAGGGGCAGTGGACGATAATGATGAAAGGCTGCAATTGCCACTCTCTCCTGCTTGTTGCAAGCCAACAGCTGATTGATATGAGCGAAAGAAAGGAAGTGGAAGCAACGTGAGCATTTCTCCATAAAGCAAGTTCAGCCTCTCATCTCTGCATCTTCTAACATCCTCTTTCCTCTATAGCAAGCCAATTATTTTCTTTTTAAAGGAGGCCATTCCTTCCCTCAGCTTGAAAGACAGAGGCAGAAAGATGGAAAGGGAAATTATCACTGTTTCTTCCTCCCCTACTGCTAGTCCAAAAATACATGGTCAGTAGTAAGGTGTTGGGGTAGATTTATTACAAGCAGCAAAACAAGAAGCCCATTTTAAAATGCATGCTTACATTGGGATTATTATTCACTTTTATATCTTCCTCTGTATTGTACTGCTACTATACCCCCCCCCCTTGTGCACTGAATTATTTGGGTGCAAAAATAATTTGGTATGGAAGTACTATTGTAGGGAGTTCTGCTAATCAAGATGAAGGTATCCAGCCTGTTTGGGTTGCATTTCACCTAATAGATCAGGGATGCAGCTTGCGCCTGCCGTGGGATGAGATGATGCTCTGCTGTTTGTTAATTCCTGTAGCAGCAGTGGCCAGTAGCATTTTTAAGGGGTTTCCACAAGTGCACCAATTGTGCCCCCCCCCCACCTGAAGAAATCAGATCTGGCTACCTCCATTCATACCCTTGTTACAGATAGGATTACTGAATTCATTTTCTATGAAAAAGGTAGGATATAAATTGTTGTAATAAAGTGTTTTGGGGGCTGTATTTGAAAAGTTCATTTGCCAGGTGATCAGATTTTCCAAGCAAGCAGAACTAGCAAAGAGAACAAAATGGACAAGAAGGGGGTGAATCCTTAGCTCAACATCCCTTCCCTAGAGGTCTGTGACTGGAGAATTCTGGTAAAATAATTCCCCCTGATTGGGGGGGGGGGAAGCTTTGAGAGAAATGTTTCATTTTTATCCAGAGACATTGTCCACACATTTTTGTTTTGTCTGCCTCATATTACTTTGCAGGCCCCTCACTTGGATTAATAATAATAATAAAAATAATATTTATATTATTACTATTATTACTTGTGATGATTCAGATATACCTCACAGAAAAGCTTTGAATCTAAAAAACCCCAATGGCTTTTTAGCCTCTACAGGCATTTAACTGGAATATCTTGCAAAGAGTTGAAACTTTGGAGGGTTGCCATATTTAAAGAAGTGAAAATCTGGACACAAAAATTGAGTTTGTTTCTTTTTTTGCCCAAAGTTCTTGAGTTGTGTTGTTGTTGTTTTGACCAAAGTTGTTGAGCAAAATCTCAGAAAAAAATGAAGTTTTTAAACTATTTTTTAAAATTTTTACTCAGTGTAGACCCACTGAAACAAACATGCCAGTCTTGGTCATGTTTCTTAATTTCAGTGAGTGAAACTCTTGAGTAAAACTTAGCTGAATACCACCCATTGTTTTTGCACGCTGCACTGCAAAGTTTCTCCCAGAAGAAATTTGACAGAAAGATGGATTATAAATGTTTAAATGAATAAAAATAATGTATTGCTGCAAAATATCCTGTGCGTAGTTGTCAACTAGTCGCATAATTGAGGCAAATCCTCGATACAGCTGTGGGGACCTTTTTTCAGACAGGAGTGATGATGTCATACTCTAGCGAGTGTAGGACGTGATAATAAGGCTTTTACATTTACTACAGAGGAAGTCAGAGAATGAGGGTAGCTTTTCTATAACTGTCAGCTGATTCTAGTTTTATGCTAGATAATGCTGATCTATGGGGGTGTGTCTGCAATGAATCAGCACAGCTGCTTCATGTTTGGACTTGCTCTTTGGGACACGGCTCTGGGGGGTGGGAAATGCCATGATGAGCTCTTATACTTCACAATTTGCCACTGTACCACTGCTGCCAACCTTTCATTATTTCCTTTGTATTCTCACTTTGGGTCATAGTTACTTGCCAGCCGCCAAACCATCTCATGTTGGAGAACGGCCACATCTTTCTGTATTGTCACAATCAACTGTGATTCACCCAGTGATCTACTAGTTGGGAATCTCTGATAGATGGGTGAATTTAATATGCGCTCTGGCACTGGATACATTCTGCCTTTCATCCCTTGAGTATCAGCCATAGTAGAAACAGTGAGTCAACTGTGGTACGAAGTGCTGCAACTCAACAGCATCTCCTGTCTCAGAAAGAAACACTAAACACTGCATTTTGTGCTCTTCAGATGGCAGGAAATCTGAACATGCTACAGCCAAGGCATGAAACGTCTAACACCAGTAGGGTAAGCAAGATCTGTTCAGGTACGAAGCTTTCCAACAGAAGTTTGTGTTATATTTAAAGAGTCGGTCCAGGAGCTGGTATTTAGAACCAGAATATTCTGATACAGATTGGAGGTGGGGCTCAAAGGAAGGAAGGAAGGAAAGAGGGAAGGAAGGAAGGAAGGAAGGAAGGAAGGAAGGAAGGAAGGAAGGAAGGAGTGGAAATAAAAGAGACTAGTTCTTTTCAAGGTAAGGGACAAGGAATGATTGTAGGAGGTTGTCATACACTATCCCCATGTCAAAACCCTTCATCGTGTTGGCTACTTTCAGCAAGTTGTCAGATGTTAGAAGAAGCAAAGCCTTTCTCTTGACAGGCTGAGAACCAAGTTTTCAAATTGTGTTTTAAATCTGTGCTATAAACAGTTTATGCCATTTCTGTTGCTAGGTAAGGATTTTATTTGGGGAACAGAAGGCTACATTTTATTGCCAATTATTTATTTTATTATTGTTTTGCTGCTTATTTTAAATATTATATATTGTATTTTTAGCGTTATCTTGTTTGTAAACCCACCCATGTAATATTTGTTGATAATTGGCCAGGTACATTTAACATATAAAAATAAAGAATAGTCTTCTCTCAGAACTTCCTTCAGGGGCTTTTATCAGTTCTTCTACTCTGGAGTGGGGAATGGGATCCATTCGGTGGTCTGGATTCTGAGCTGTTCTACCCCTGCAGGTGACTTTGACATGTTGACAGGGGCAGCCACTTCTCCAAGCCTGGAATTTGCAAGTTTCCTTTCACCGTTTGTTCTCCCAACAACCATAAAACTATAAGTAGGTTCATATCATGGAACTAAAGTTGCATGCTTTAGTTAATTGCTGGCTTCATCACTATTAGCAAATTCATTTTCATTCATGGTTAACCAGGTTTTGGACTCCAGTAGACCCATACTGTCAATTCACATGCTTTTGTGTTTTGCATCTTTTGATGATCACAGTATTTCATATTATTATTATTATTATTATTATTATTATTATTATTATTATTATTATTATTCTGAAACAAATGTGTAGCAGCTGGGCTCACAGAGCAAAGCTAACCATCCATGGTCTTATTTTAAGGAAGGCAGAGTTGTGGTTTTTCCTTGCCATTTTACTTTCACCATCTTTTTGAAGTGTTCAGAAAGGCACATAGATGACCTGTGCTCGGAACATTGCTTTTGGAAGTGCTTTGATGTAGTACTTCCTTAACTACATGACCACCTTGAAACATTAAAAAAAAAGAAAAAGATGGCAGAACAAACAGCTCTGTTGATAGCTATTTTGAGCTTAATTAGACAAGATAAGTCATATGATGGGGAGCTTTTAAAAGGGCTAAAATAAAAAATGAAACTGAATATTATATACTGTTACATCCAGAGAGATTGTTGTTTTTCCTCCGTAATTATGGAGATCTCATAGTGATGGAGGGTAAAGACACACACACACACACACACACACACAGAGAGAGAGAGAGAGAGAGAGAGTTGGCTCAAATGAGACAGAAAACAACAACAAGCCGGGAAATATGGTTCTGCTACTCCTCTCTACTCAAAACTCGGAAGGTTCTTCTGGGTCACCGGCCCAGCCTTGGCTACCGAAGCATGTAAACAGTGCCCCTGCTTCTCCTCCTGTGGTTACTAGGTTACAGTCCGTCACAAGAACACCGGCTAATGAATATTTTGATCTTGGTGCGGCATACTAAGCAGAAAACCACAGCTATACAACCAGATAACTAAAGCACTACACATGTTCCTATATTGAGATTTTTAACGTTACAATGAACAACAACAGGACAAAGAATGGCATCTGACACCACTAAAAATGAAGAGGAACAACCTCCCCCCCCCCCCCATTTCAACTACAGTGGTATCTCGGGTTACATACGCTTCAGGTTACAGACACATCGGGTTACAGACTCCGCTAATCCAGAAATAGTACCTCGGGTAAATAAATTTGCTTCAGGATGAGAACAGAAATCATGCTCCGGCGGCACGGCGGCAGCAGGAGGCCCCATTAGCTAAAGTGGTGCTTCAGGTTAAGAACAGTTTCAGGTTAAGAACAGACTTCTGGAATGAATTAAGTACTTAACCCGAGGTACCACTGTATTCTTGTTATTGATTGCTATAAATAGAAGACATTGGAGTCTATGGTTTTAAGTTTTAAGCTTGGCGGGGGTGGGGACAGAGAGTATCTAATTGAAACTTTTATTACCAAAACACTAGTATTATAAGGCATTTTGTAATTAGCTGAGTAACAGTTTGGGGGAGGGGCGGATAACAACATCCTGTGGGGTTATTAATAAATTGTAAATTTTTGCCTGACTTAAGCTTCTGCAGAGGGAATGAGTGCAAGACCAAGATGAAGTGGATGATAGTTTAAAAGGGAACAGCTAGGCTGAGATCAGAGCTAGAATACATTGGAGCCCAATGTATGGAACAGCCCAGGATGGAACTGTTATCCAGACAAGGCTCAAGAGAGACAAGAAGGTCAATATTGTCCCAGGCACCTTCTCCCTCTTCTGACCATCTTCTGAGTCCCAGTAATTCTTCCTCTTCCCTAGAGCTGGGTTCTTACTAGCTTTTGAAGATAGAAGGATGCAACTGGTACTTTGAGATCTCCTCCCGAGATCACTTTGCAGCGTTTCCTCCATTGGATCCGAGCACTCCATCATTCACCTCTCTCATATTCATTAATGTCCCTACCCAAAGTCTTCAGTTCTTCCTAACCTTTGGACATGGTTGCATCCATAAAGGCTCTGAAAAGTCACCACTGCTCCTTTATTAAAACAACCAGTCCTACTGAGTTAATTGGAATGACACAAGAAATATAGAAGAAGCAGCAACCATTAAAAATTGAATTAATGTACACATGTGTTCCGCCAATGCTATACTGTCACACTGTAGCAGCAGTTCACAAGAAAGAATAAATTGCAGTGGGGACATAATGACATGAGATGAAGCACAAAAACAAGAAATGTCCAGGGACAGCAGGAGGTCGTTACACAGTCTGGAGGCAAAATGCAGAATGGGGCTGGAATTTCCTAGGATTCAGCTGCTTGTGGGGTGGAGGAAGAGTTGGTGAAAGGTTACACCAGTACTGTAGAGTCCTTTGGTGAACAATAGTTAGCACCCCTGCCAGTTCAAAGTATGAAAACATCGCAATGGAAAAAATATAGCAGAAGACTCCCGCTTTTCACATGGGAACATCTTCAGCCTTGATTCGACAGATATGCATGAATCAGTTGGTCAGACGCATAATAAAATAGTAAGCTATGACAAGCCTGTAACTCACAGTGGCACATCTGCCTTCAGGTACCATCAAGAATAAATTAATCAGTACACTGCCAACTTGTGAACATCAGCAATGTTATAGCCCAGCAGCACCAGGGGCTGTTCTTCAACGTTTTCTCTTCTTGAATAAACTATTTAAAAGATAATCTCCTAGTTAATTTAATCTGCAGCGCTCAAGCCATTTGCTCTGGCAAACAACCTCAGGGAACTGAACTCGACTGGGTGGTTTGAGGACATCAGCCTGAAATAATGTGCACGAATTGGAAGCGCTACATCTGTCAAGTAGCAGGCAATGTGTCTTCACTTGCAATTCATTGCCCCCCTCAGCTTGTACCAGTACTGGAGGTCCTGTGGCTCCCTGGTTGGTCTATGACAGCATGCATATGCAGATCCACATATTTCTATAGCCAATAAATCATTTGCTGATGACTTCTAGGGGAAATCAAGGGGGAAAGTTTAGAGAATTATTTGGCAAAATACCAAAAGGAGATAAAAGCCTGTGGTTGGAGAGAGACAGAAGAAAGGAAGAACTATATATGTGCAGGAGAAAGACGGGTGATGGAAGACCTGGGATGGAGAAACTAGCTAGAAAATACCTAAATAAACACATGAGAGAATCAGAAGGCGAAACTGTTGGGCCAATTCACTGGAGGTTTTAAAGCAGAGGTTGGATGGCCATCTGTCATGGATGCTTTGGCTGAGATTTCTGCATTGCAGGGGGTTGGACTAGATAACCCTTGAGGTCCCTCCCAACTCCCTGCTTCTAATCCTTGAGGCAGTCAAAGGTCACTGCAACTAAGAGTCCATTAGGCATAAGAACCAATAGCTTTGTGTGTGTGGCTTTTGTTTGTGCGTCTGCTGCAATTTTAGCTTAATAAAACTTTAAAAGCATTTTGAACTTGTCTGATCTATCACAGCTTAGTTCAAATGATGGGAAGACTCCAATGGAGTCCAGGTTTGCCCCTTTAAGCAGGGTCAAAGGATCCCTGTTGGAGAGGGCTGGGATCAAATTATAGTATAGCTCACAAAAAGCCTTACATTCAGTACCATAAAACTTGAGCTGTGCTGTTCCACTTGCCCATCCCATGGAGAGAGGCTTCAAGTTTGCTCTGGTTCTCAGAGCCAACTTCTTTCCATTGTTGGTGGTCAAAGGTTTTAGCTGGGACTTTAGTTATTCATGCTAAAGACGTAAATTATTGCATGTAAAGCTTTCATGCTTTGTGCTTTGTACATTTCCATAACTTATCTTGAACCTTAGAGAAAAGGGAGAGATACAAATCTTAATGAAGTGGAGTCGCTGGAAACAGTTGACAAAATCTGAGGGAATAACGGATGATAAGAGGTTTTGGCATAAGGCTAGCAGTGTATATTTTATAAAACAAGGGAAGGGGGCAAGGGACTTCTGCTCTTGCTTGTATATTTCCAGACCTAATTTGGAGGAGAGAACCTACTCAGAGCTTATGTCATAAGGTCTGGTGGGATTGTGGCTGCACACGCATCATACATTTAAAGCACACCCCCCTCCCACAAAAAGAACCCTGGCAACTTTAGCTTCCTCCGGGTGCTAGGAGTGGGATCTCTGTGAGAAGCAAACTACAGTTTCCATGATTCTTGGTGGTAGGGGATTGGTTTAAATGTGCTTTAAATGTATGGTGTGCACAGCGTTTCTGCTATAGAAGGTGAGAAAATGAGATGGGACTGCTAGAGTGGCTAACTGAGAGGAAATGTGATTAAGGGAAATGGTACAACAATACCACCGTTAGCATCACCTAATCTGTACAAACGCTGGTGAGCTTTTCTGGGAGGACTGTGGTCATTCCCCTCATTGATGTCCAGCAGTTCAAAAGTTCTGGAACATAGTTGCTGTTTACTGTCAATAGGTTCTCCACATTAAAGGTAAAAAAAAGGGTAAAGGACCCCTGGACGGTTAAGTCCAGCCAAACTTGACTATGGGGTGTGGCCCTCCCCTCATCTCTCTTTCAGGCTGAGGGAGCCGGCGTTTGTCCACAGACAATGAAAATATCAGATTCTATCTGTCTGACATTAACTGGGAAGTAACTGCAAGGGTGGCTGATTTTTTGTCAATGGTATCTCTTAGAGTGGTGAATGGCACTATTTAACGGGAAGAAATCCTCGTTATTATATATTTCACATGGATGGGGGGTTTTTTGGTATATATTTTAAAATTTTATATATGGATGTTTTATGATGGCCTATACTATTAGAATTCCTGCTCCATGATTGCAGTCATGGGATTTTTGTCTATCAGATGATGGTGTATGTTTTGACTCCACAGAGTGGGAACTGATGGAGACAGGATGTTTGTGTTACTGTGTTCCGTGAAGTGGGACTATTGTCCTTTGTTCTTTTTCTCTTTGCTGTCTGATGCTAGAGAGAGAGGGAGCCATGTTGCAGTGCTCCATGTGTGTTTATATGTAAATAAAGTAGATTAGCCAAAATGCTGAGTTGCTGAGATCTGTTACGCAAGCTGCGAAGACTCTGCGGCTCCCTAAGTGTGCTGATGTCTGTTGGTATCGGTCGCTGTGATGCTTGGGCAGAAGAAAGCTTTTGAAGCTCCCGAATGATCGACCAGGAGGGAGGGAACATGCCAGTTGGGCATGTGTCTCTGCCAGGGTCCTATTCGAGAGTAGGACGAGCTCCTGACATATACTTGTAATGCCTAATAAAGATTTGGTGAAGTTAAGAAAGCAAGTTAGCTGAAAAAGGGTGGAAGGAAAACAATTGTTTCATTTTTCTATCTGCCCCATTCCTACTGCTGTTCCCATCCCACTTATTTCATTTGCACTGACTGAGGTAGGTTGAGGACTGCTGTACTGCAAAAGAAGGACTAAGGAAGAGTTTCAAGAAGCCGAAATGTTTGGGTGTGCAACACTCTGTGTGAGGAGTGGCATCTTAAAATTACATTATGTACCCCTCCACACAGAGAGCTACAAAGTAACCCTTCCTTTTCTTATTTAATAAATAACATGTGAGCCATGGTTTTCTTCTATACATTGACAGCATCAAGTATAATTATTTAATGATTGGCTTCGCGCACACAGAATTGGCAATTAGGTACCTTATGAAAAAGTGATGGGAGGAAGGAATAGATGCTTTAGACATATAGTTTGCAACAGGGAGGTACTCAGCTGTGCCTCGAAAGGGCATGGGTTCAAGTCTATATTGCTCTCGCAATGAAGGGTGACTATCGCCATACTTTTCTGCCAATGGGGTCGAGTTTCCATCTCTTTGGGAAGCCAAAGTTGATCGGACATTATGCATCACTCGTGGCTATTAGAGCATCAGCCTAATGATCCAGTGACTCTCCATTTGTATGTTCACTTCACTTTTTAGAATTTAAGATATAAGCCAACAAAGAAGACTTGAAAATGCCCAGACACCATATTTCCTCCTCTGCCGCATTTAATTGACAATTATTTTATACTGAAATATTGTTTGTGTTGTGTCCATTCTAAAGGAGGGAAATGCATTTTAAGCTTCAAGCATTTAATCGAAATGTATTCTCTTCCATGGACAGAATATGATGGATGAAGGGATATAATTTTTATTGTGCTACTGTGTTTTAAGTACACCAGTTTTCAGTGTGTAAAAATAATGGATTTATTGGATAGACAGATCAATGAAATCAGTTTTACTCCCTTTAGTGTAATTTGATTTCTAATCTATTTTGGTTTATCCAGTCAAACGTATTCAGAAGGGACAGAGAATGGGAGCCCTAGTAGGTGCAGACTGTTAACAAAAGACCTTTTTTCAATGGGGGAAATAATATTAAATAGAAATAATAAATAACAAGATGAAAGATGAAAAAAATATTTTTTAATATTTCCAGCGGCACCTTTAAGATCAACTAAATATAAGCTTTCAAGGTATGAGCTTTTGTGTGTAATACACACTTCATCAGATACTCTGAAGCAGAGTTTGCTTCAACCTTATAACTGTAGGATTTTTAAAGGGATAGATGACCAGAATTAGCTTTAGTATGTATAATGGGACATGGATCCAGTATCTATATTCAGACTAGGTCTCTCCATAGTTTTTAGTTTGGTAAAACTAACTCAGTTGTAACTCAGCAACTTCTCTTTCAAGTGTATTCTAAAATTCTTTTGCAATAAGACAGCTACTTTAAGATCTTGTATAGGTTCAGAGATGAGCTGATAATGTGCAAGTATTTTGATTTTCAGCATCCTGCCAGTAAAACAGTGCAATGTCAGATCGACAAGTATGAGAAAGACTTGGGCTAATTACGCCAAGGTTGCAGGTTTGATCCCCGTATGGGACAGCTGCATATTTCTGCACTGCAGAGGGCTGGACTAGAATAGATGATTCAATTCTGTGATTCTGTGATTCTAGCATTTAACAGCTGGGATCACCCTAGCTCTGCCCCATACCTTCTAGGTTCTGCTTGGGTCCTGTAGCGGTGGGTTGGGGGGTATGCAATGTATTTTAAATAAAAAGTTGGCAGCCTTGAGTCCCCTTTCATAAGGGAGGTTTATATCCGTTTTCATTTTTGCATGCCTCCGCTTCTGTAATTGGAACACAAAATCTGCCACCGCGATAATGCGCAAAAGTCCCCATACTAAATAAAGTTTTGTGTCACCTGTGAAAATAGCCTTTGACCCATAGAACCATAGTTACATTGGGGTTTATATCTATCTTTATTCTTATATTTCCGACTGTAGATTCTTGCAGTAGCTCTTTGGAAAAGAAGTGAAGCACAGAAGGAATTGCTGAGAAAAGCACTGGAGGGATTTATTCCAAAAATATATTAGAATTGAAAATAGATTCAAAAACTTGAATAATATTAACAAAACAATCATTATTCCAAAATGCAGAGATAGTTTGCTAGGCAAAAACTAGAGATAAAAGAGCTTCTAAGACACCTTGTACTGATTGCACAGTAATTGAGAACTGGTACATAAAGTTATATTGTGGCATTGGTTTGTCGTCATAAACTTGTCATGCATTTAAACTAAAGTGCTGGAGGCTATAAAAACCAGAGGTCGCTTAAAACTAGACTTCTTGAAGGCGTTTTAAACAAACCCACAGCCTTCAGAATCATTCAGAACATTTGAACTTGGGTTTAAAATGAAGTGCTTCTGAGAGCCAACTGTTGCGAGCTAAATAACTCTGCAGTTCTTTAAGTGGTATATTGAGGGAATTGGATTCAGGTATTTCAACCCCACTCCCCACATTACCCAAAGCAAACCTCTTTGGAAACTGCCCAGGTTTTCTTTTCCAGGGACAGACTTTAGTAATATGGCGCCCTAATCCAGGTCAAGATATAGTACGCCCCTATAGTTCTTATTTTCACAATAATTCCTCTTGGTACAGTTGCTTTGTATGGATCTTCTCTGTAGGTTCTCATATAAATAATGATATTATTATTATTATTTATTATTTATATCCCGCCTTCCCCAGCCGAAGCCGGGCTCAGGGCAGCTAACAACAATAAAACAGTACAAAAGTACAGCATAAACAACATTCTAAAATCATTCATTCTAAAATTAATTAAATCAAGCCACTGGCAACCATTGGGCCAGAGCTCCGTGAAGATTGCCGAGGGAGGGAGTCAGACTGTGCCCTGGCCTGGTGGAACAGCTCTGTCTTGCAGGCCCTGCGGAAAGATGTCAAGTCCCGCAGGGCCCTGGTCTCTTGTGACAGAGTGTTCCACCAGATCGGAGCCACAGCCGAAAAAGCCCTGGCTCTAGTTGAGGCCAGCCTAACTTCTTTGTGGCCTGGGACCTTCAAGATGTTTTTATTTGAAGACCGTAAGTTTCTCTGTGGGGCATACCAGGAGAGGCGGTCCCGTAGGTGATGATGATGATGTTAAGGGATACGGGGGAATCACCTGCACCACCCTAAATCTGACACTGGCCTATTTTACACATTGCTAGTGACGTGTGGTGAATTTTCTTCTGTAGGGGAACAGTTAGGGCAAGAGGCACCAGCTTGCGAGGGTGATTGGAGGGGGGGGGCGGCGATGCTGCATGTGTAAGGTCATGACCTCCTGACATCGCGCATGTGAGCATCATGCCTCCCTCCCTAAGCCAGGCAGAAGCTTCCTGGCCTTTGAGAAGAAGGCACCAGGCTTTGATATTTTGACCAAAGCATTCTCCCATGAAAAGGAGGGGTGGCGTGCGGGGGGGGGGAGGGGGAGAGCTAATTCATATACATAAAATTACTATAGGGTTACAAGGTAAGCTGGTTTCTTGAAAATTCTCATTTAGGGTCATGTGGTTGCAAATTATTCAGGCTACTTGAAAGACTGGGGATATAAATTGATAACTGTTTTATAAAAGCCTCATAGAAATAACCAGTGTGTGTGTGTGTGTGTGTGTGTGTGTGTGTGTGTGTGTTTTAATTGACATTTCAGATCTTGTTTTCTCACCCCACTTCCCTACCACCAGGCATTTCAATCCATTTTAATCGACAGTTATTTTAAAACACTGCCACAAATTCTGCCACTAAATGCTGTTTCACTCAGAAATCTGTGGCCCGGGGAAAGCAGAAAAAAACTGCTAAGCTGTCTATCTCAGTTCCGTACATCAGCATTCATGTGAATATGGTTAATATTTGCTGCCCCCTGTAGTCTATTCTTACACTGATCTATATATTCCAAGCAAAGTGAGCTGTTTCAAACTCAGGTGTCTAACACCTAACTCAGAGATTGTCGAGGAATTGTTCAGTTCTGAACTTTGGCTTTTATAGAGGATGTTTGCAGGCTTGTTATTTCCTTCCAGGGATAGACCCCAACTGTGTTTTCGAATTTGTGTTGTATTGCTGAAAAGGAAACTTTAAAAAACACATCGATGTCTTTAAGCAGGCAAAGAAATAACCGTTCTAAACACTTGGTTAGGCAGCTTTCTGGCCTCCTTTCATAGATAACAACCACCCTGCAAAGTTCCATTGCACTCCATAACCATCAGGAAATTGAACCCACAGCTTCTGCCCAAAGCAGTCAAATGTTCCACTTGCCATCATCAGACAGCTGTCTTGGGTATAGAAAGACAAGAGAAACTCTATAGAAGGGTGGACAGCTGTGTACACAGGTTCTAGGATATAAATACTATTGCCTTCCAGCTCATGATGGACGTCCCCTTCAGCCTGAACATGTTTCCATCAGCTGTGAATATAGAGCCCCTTCTTGCATCATTTCAAGGCAAGGAGTAGCCACGCACGCCTGTTCCAATGGAGCTAAACCTGGCACCACGATGGGTGGGAATCCTCTGAAACTCATACTTCAGTGTCCTTCAGGATGTTGAAGGATCCTGGCATTCCAAAGCTAACAGTGCAGTTTAGCAGCATAAAAATAGGTTTAAATTGGCTTGTCTGCTATTGTTGGCTTCATCTCCAAACTACACCCCAGGGAATAATTCCGCTCTTTTAATGATGCATACTTATAGAGAACAGGGTAGCTCAATATGCTAAATAATAAAAGCACAAGAACAACTATTGCAGCTATAAGCAACACTTGTCATCAGTCTGTTTCCATTCAAAAGTTGCAAAAAAAGGGGGGGGGGGAATCTACCAGTTTGTAGCTGTAGGAAATATGTTGACTATAGGAAACAAGAGTCTGTTGTCTATAGAAAATGTTTATACATTTTCATATGCAAATGTTGCTTGCGTGGCTTGAACATCTAAGGAGAGTGAAGGGGAGGTGGCGAGGTTGTTGCAGTGCGGCGCAGTGTGCTGACCTTACCACAATCTCACCCCTTCCCTGCACATTGCTGTATGCCACAGTGATGGTGGCGATGGGAAGTGAGATGGTGGTGACCGCCCTGCCAACCACAGCTGCTCCCAGTCCTTGGAATCTGGTAATCCTGTAGCGCTTATCCTATACCACTGTCTGCTGTACACTTTTATCTCCCAGATGGGCACCACTGCTTCAGTATGGGCAGCAGTTTTAGGGTTGACATATGTCCTCTTTCTCCAGGACATGGGTAGAGTCGTCATAGCGATCCATAGTTAAAAGCAGAAGTCCTCTTTTTTTTGCTCTTCAAATTATGGCAGCCCTATCCCTCTGTGCTTGAATGCCTGCCGGCTTGCTTGCCACCAAACTTGACTTGCTTGCCTGCTTGTCTGCATTAGGTACTTGACCACATTAGACCTGGATGCCCAAGAACTCAAATCATTTAGGAACTGACCGGCCTTCCTCGATTTGCATATTCCTTTTCAAATTGCAGCCCATGACCCAGTCACTTCAGTTGTGCCCTGCCAGCAACTGCTAGGAATGATTTTGCAAACATAATTATTTTCCTTAATGATCAGATTATAATAAGGCAGAGCTCCCATACTGTTCCATGAAAGTGGCTTATTAGCGGTGTCTTCCTCATGCTGTTAAGAGAATGTTTTAATTTTGCTGAGCGTGGCACGAAGAACCAGCTTTGGTTTCAGATTACCGAGACAAAATAACCTTATTTATATTTGAGATGTTGGAACCAGCTTCCTAGAATCCGGTGCATAAAGGTTGCAAGTCAAGGCTATGCATTTCTGCATGGGAGCTTGGACATGTTGATCCGAACATGCAGAAATTAGAAATTATTGTCTATAGTCAGCTACCTGGTGCATCTGGATGGGAAAAACAGACCTGCTGTTGGTTGCAGAATGGTAAATAGCTTCACATGTTTGTGCTCTTTCCTTTCCACAAGCAGCAATTAGAATAGGGTGTACTTGCAATTGCCTGGACCACACACATACTGTAGTATAGACAGTACTATTTTTCTAGAAAAAGAGTTGCCACAACTCACCAGGAATACCTCCCTTGTTCTCTTATAATGGTGCCCACCTGAGAAGTGTCGGAACTGAGTTCCAGCAAGTTCTGGCTGGAAAAAAAGCCTGGAGTATTGAACAAGGTAGTCAAATCATGCCTGGTGAGATCAATAAATATCAAGAAGCTGTCCACTGTTTACATGAGTGCTAGGATTCCAAAACGAATGTGCTCTTCCTTCTACCAATCTCACATTAGGAGGAAAAGAAAGAGGGCTGTCTTCTGAACAAGAGACTGTGGGCTTCAGGGAGATCACACTTCTAGTTAAGGGATCCATTTGAGGACAAAGGGGAATGGAGAAAGAGGGGGGTTTGATGCCCAGAAGCAGGGGGAAATGTGGCAAGGAGGACTTCAGGGGCTTCTGAAGGGTTTATTATTATGTGCAGGTCTTAGGACCTCTACAAGCATAACCAACCCTTCTAGGACACTTTGGGCCAGTTCACACAAAGAGCTTCTCCTAGTTGAATAGCTAAAGGACCCCTGGACTGTTAAGTCCAGTCAAAAGCAACTATGGGGTTGTGGCACTCATCCTGCATTCAGGTCGAGGGAGCCAGTGTTTGTCCACATACAGCTTTCTGGGTCATGTGGCCAGCAAGACTAAAGTGCTTCTGGTGCAACGGAATGCCGTGAAAGAAACCAGAGTGCATGGAAATGCCGTTTACCTTCTTGCCACAGCAGTACCTATTTATCAACTTGCCCTGGCGTGCTTTTGAGCTGCTAGGTTGGCAGGAGCTGGGACAGAGCAACAGGAGCGCACTCCGTTTTGGGGATTTGAACTGCCGACCTTACACTGAGCCTCTTGGACTTGCCTTGAATAGCTGTAGCTGCTGCTTGACCATTTGTCTGCCTGCGACTACATGGAGAAGAAATAGCGTGAACCAGGCAGGCAGGCAGCAGCCCTAGCACTGTATGCAACCCTCAGCCTAATATCAAGGACCAACCAGCTTACTTTGATAAGCCCTCAGCTCAGGACTGTAGCAAGAGCAATATTACCCTTCTCTGTCAGCTGGCTGGGTAGGAAGAAGAGAAAGTGAGGGGGGAGAGAGAGAGGGTGCCCGAAGGAAAGAGAAGGGATGGCACTGCCCACTTTTGACTCTGGTCCCACCCAACAGTGGGTTCAGCCTTGCCCACTGCCAGGATGGGGTCCCTGACATATTACCACCTCAGGAACATTGCCCTCAGTTAAAAGCAAAACAAAGCTTGCCCATCATGGATATTGTCACTGTTTTAGCAGCTGGAGATTTTGCCATGCAACCCAATAAGGGGCCATCAAACAGTTGCCCAAAATGTGTTGGCCATTAGCAAAGGGCACTGTCAGGATTACAAATTATGTAATGAAAGTATCTAGTGGCTATCCCAGTATCAAGAAGAAAAACAGAGGTGTCTTTGCTTTTGACTTGTTCCCTAAAAATAAAATTGATGGGCATCTGTTAGGCTCCAGAGCATCAAGAAGCCATTAGTTCAGGGAAACAAAGGAACAGGTTATTCGGCTATATTTTTCACTACATGAAAATATTGAGGGACGGGTAGAAAGAATGAAAAAGAGAGGGATAGGGAAAGGGCAGGGCATAATATTCTGTGAGATAGAAGCCATTGTGAGAGTCTGAGTCTGTCTCACTAGAAGCCAGTTTTGTTTCTTCTCACTTGGCAAAATTTTCAGTTTTGTATTAAATATGCTTGTGCGTGTGGCTAGGAAAGGGCCTGATATACAAAGTAAACATTTGATTAATTGGTGGGTCCCCGAAAGCACCTGGGCAGTTGATAAATTTTCTGCAAAAAACAACAACATTCAGCTAACAAATAATCAATGAAACCAATTTTCTTAACACAAAGAAATCAAAAAGCACTAAGCGGTTTGCAAGAAGCTACGCTGGTATTATCAAGTTTTCCATGCGATCACTGACCCTATTAACTCAGGGCACCTCCAGATGACAGGCCAGTATTTCTGATTAGACAGCGCTTGCTGCTGGCTACTGGAGCTCTCACTCACCCTCTTCGGAGGCACAGTGGCCCAAACAGACAAATGTTAAATGCGTGTTCACATATTTTTAAATGTTTTTAAAATAGCAGCCATGGGAGGGCCTGCGCAACATCAGAACTTCAGCACGTAGGAAACACTCTCCCCCATGATTCAATACAAACCAAAATCCCTCTCCCTAAACAGGTATTTGTCCTGTCAGGAGACCCAAAGTTATCAGTTTGTGCGGAGACCATGGGCGGGGGAGAGACTTTAGCTCCGCTCCTTACATGCTACAGACTTGATTTTCCTCCCCACCCCTGCAGCTGCTATTTAACATGTAATCAGCCATTTGATATCATTTCTTTCTTAGTCTGCAGTTCCCCAGAATATCAAGGAAGCCGGTTGAACTCTGCAGTGCTGCAAGGGATGCTTGGAAATGATTCTGTCAACTGCTCATCTCATCTCATTGTTTCACAGAGACCAAGGTTTTGACAGGATCATCACTTTCTGTGCAGGGAAAACCCTCAGAGCTGAAAGGAATCAATCAGATTCTGTTACTCTCCAGGGACATACCATCTAAATGGGACAAACACCACCACCCCTGAGAGGGAGATATTGCCACCAGTCCAAACTTTGCCAGCTGACACTCCAACCAGGATGGGGTCCTCTGCAGCTTCACCCCATACATCACTTGCGGGCAAAGGCTACATCAAGAGTGTGTTGATCTGATGGCCATTTGAGACAGCACCATAGCTGTTGTGGAAGGCCTGATTTGGCCCAACAGAAGCCTCCACACGGACACTAAAATAACTCAGGATTATTTTGATAGAATCTTCCAACACCATGCCACACATCACCTCAGCCAACTTGATCATAGAGGCAACTGGGCAACAGGGACACATGTAGCATCCTCAGTCCTACCCTCTGGCTCAACACGAGGTACAAAGCCTTCAATTCTGTCCTGATATCAAGTGGTTTTCTGGTAATTGAGTGGAATTCCTATGGTGACACAATGCTGACATCATTACCCTCCAGTCTAGCTTGGGGATGGACTGAGTATTCAGGCAGGCTCAGCTGAGTTAGGTCAGATCCACCCAACTCACCCACCCACAATAGTTTCACAATTCCTGCTCTATTGGCAAGAGCATAATTCCCACGTAGAGATGTTAGCCTCTGCACGGCCATGGGGCAGAGGAGAATTGCATCCTTTGTCACTGCTATCACCCAAAGCGATGTGCTCATGTTTCCTTTGCATGGGCCACAGTTCCTATGGATTTCACAAAACCAGGGTTGGGTAGCAAGAGAACAATGTCTTCACAAGTGGAAAATATGTTAACATTTCATTTCAGTATTTTTGAACTTGCATTTCCAAAACATTGCCATTCAGGGAAAATGACACTGCGCTGTTCTACATTTATTTCACCAAAAAGATGATCATACAGAAATGTCCTTCAGAAGAAAACAAAATAGCACCAAGAGAGTCCTTCAGATTAAACAACTTCTCCTGTAATCAAATAATGTTTATGAAAACAACACAGACACTAAAAATCATCCACCACTATAGCAATCACTCTAGGCTTTAGCTTATGATTTAAATTTTATTTAAAATTAATAAAAGCCGCAATCCCTATGCTGAAAAAATGGCATCCACCGAGTTCAGCTTTTTGTATTATTATTATTATTTTTTTAAAAAACTAAATGCTTGGAACTGGCAAGACTTCAGAGAAGGGCATAATAAAATGAAGAGCTGCTTGCCTCTGGAAGCTTCGAAGTAGCAGAGGGAAAGGAATGAAAAGGACTAAGACTCCAGGGCAAAGGGAGGAGAGCAACAAAAGAAAAAGAACCCAACAGACGTGAATTCTGGAACTCCAAAAAGGAAAGAGCAACTAATGATTAAGAGTGCAACCCTAACCCTCTGGAGTTGATGGGAACTGGAGAAGAGCACTGTTTATGGGCAACTCCATGGCAGCAGAAGTCCCAGCTGTGCCCAAGGAGGTGGCAAGCTACTGCCAAAGGGAAATAATGGGAATTCCCAAGTTGGGGCATTTCAGGGGTAGGGTAGGATACCAGTGGATTCCCAAAGGAGCCTGATCCTTGAATCTATTAGCTATGCTAGCCTGAGGCTGGTGTAGCAAAAACCGAGCCAGCGGCTTGTCAGAGGATCCACTCTGCTTTCAACCTCAAGTGTGCTTGGAAATGCAATTCGCATCAACTTTGGGGGCATTTGCTTTGTGGTTCAGGAGTTCAAATGCCAAACCACAAGTCATAGGTTGAGGGTTTGTTTGGTAGCTAGGATGATGTACCAAAGATGAAGCAAAGGATGACATTTTCAAATGCCTTTATCTCCTCAGAGTGGTGATAGTCCTGAGAATAGTGTGGTTTTTCTCTCTCCCAAAATAACCCAGCTCTTTCTGGAAGAAAAAACTGTGGAATCTGTTCCCATGAACAGATTCCATGCTGAAATCAATGGGATCGACAACTCTGAAAGCGTCCACAGGATTGAAGCCTTATTAGCAGCTCCCTTAAAGGTAAAGGTAAAGGGACCCCTGACCATTAGGTCCAGTCGTGACCGACTCTGGGGTTGCGGCACTCATCTCGCTTTATTGGCTGAGGGAGCCAGCGTACAGCTTCCGGGTCATGTGGCCAGCATGACTAAGCCGCTTCTGGAGAACCAGAGCAGCGCACAGAAATGCCATTTACCTTCCCGCCGGAGCAGTACCTATTTATCTACTTGCACTTTGACGTGCTTTCGAACTGCTAGGTTGGCAGGAGCAGGGACCGAGCAACAGGAGCTCACCCCGTCGCAGGGATTTGAACCGCCGACCTTCTGATTGGCAAGTCCTAGGCTCTGTGGTTTAACCCACAGCACCACCCGTGTCCCTCTAGCAGCCGCCTTAGAGCTCAGTTAATGAGGAGCATCTCCTATGCAAACAGGAAACATGTATGCATATCCTTGGTGGTTGGGGTTCTATTAAGAACTGTTATGAGAAATGCCGTTGTAAACACAATGAAGTAAAGGTAAAGGTAAAAAAGGGTGAAAGTTTGTTGCCAACTACACCCTTTCCTGGAAAAGAGAAAGTTGAGCATGTTAGTGCATACACTCTAAATGGAACTGCCCTTGTAGGCTGTTCAAAAACTTCAGATGCTCCGAAATACAGCAGCCAAATTAATAGCTGGCATTAGCCACAGAGAGCATACTGTATAACATCTATTCTTCATGAGCTCCACTGGTCACTGATTAATTCGATGTTCTGTGCTAAAAGTTAAAGCCCTTCATAGTCCAGGTCCATTGCCTTTTCCCAAGACAGTGATTTTAAATACTTGGTTCAACTTTAATTTATACGCTGCCTTTCCACAAAACAAAATGGGGTTAAAGGGAGCTCCCATTATACTAAATAAACAGACAAGAATAACAGCAATACATTGAAAACAACAACAACATGCATTTTGATACATTTCAAAACATAATATCAACAGGTCAACCATGTCTCAGTAACTTATAAGAGCTTTTCAGAAAATCAAACATAATATTTACATAGAAATTGACACTGAATCAAACAAAAGCACCAACTAGACTATTTAAAAGCCCAGCAATGTCTTTCCCCACGTTTCTTCCCATTATTAAAATCTGATGTAAGAAGATTCTTCACAATACCACCTTCTGTTAGGCTGGGTGGTGGCCATCACTGAATGCGTCTTTTCAGTGGTGACTATTTAGCTTTGGAATCATGTGCAACAGGTCCAGGAACTTGCCCCTTTTAAGCAGGTGGTTTAAAATATCCAGGAATAATTCAGTGTTATGCTATGTTGAACAGTGCAATGACAGTGCAATCAGGGAGAACAATCCCCCCTCTTCTTCCCATGTGCTGTTCTGGGGGTTTCCCCAACTCCCCAGGTCACATTTTGGGGGATGCACAAGCAGTAGTCCTTTTGCAGGCTTCCACTGATGGGACTCATTAGATGTATCACACCCTTCCTTTTTACAGCAGGCTTTTTTGGCGGGAGTGATTGGGGTACTTTTGTTTTTTATGATGGCTCTGATTTGTTCTCATACCTCTTCTTCTACTGCTGCTGTTGTTTTAAAAAATCTGTGGTATTTAATTTTAATTACATACTGAATTTGGGAATGTTTGGGAAGTGAATTAAAAATAATGTAAACATATAATTTTGCAACGGAACCTCCATCCTTTGAGACATCATGCTTACGATTAACAGATGCTAAAGACAATCAGAGGATGGCTCTCTCTATCATCACCTACTTGTGAGAGTTCTTGGTAGCACTGAACTGGTTTCAATGGGCCTCTGGAGAAACCCAATATGGCAAATCCTATTTGGCCTTTACAATCAAAAACAGGTGTTCCAATGAAAATGGTGCATGATATATTTTATCATTGATATGGGGGTGCCAGGTGGACTTCTGGGAGAGCAAAATGTTTTCCAAATATACCTCCCAATAATAGAAGTTAAAGGAACTAAGATTTTTTTTTAAAAAAAACACACACACCCATCTCTCTCTTTTCAACTTTGTGCTTGGGAGTTAGACACTGACTTTGCAGAATCACTGCAGTGAGTTGCAAATGATGTATGAAATGAAAAATCCCTGCCCATGGCACAGAGAAAATCTATAGCTAGTATTCTGCAGTCTTCGTGTGTTGCTTGCTGCAAGATTAAGTTTGGCTGCAGTGATTGTCTAAAAGTCAAAGATTAGGGGAAAAAAGTTAACTGCTTTTCATCAGCTTCATTTTAGGCCCTTTTATACATGCTAATTCTTGCTTTCATTTTTTTTTGCAATTATACTTGGCTGATTATATTTGTAATTAAGGAAATGGTTTTAAGCTGGATTCCCAGCACCATTTCACCATAGTACAAAATAGTTTGCTATACTAGAAATGGACAGATCACTCTGCTTCATGTCACTTTCACATATGTTAACTCATAAGTCTGTTCCATCCTAGTACTGTATTAATCTGTGAAACTGTTTAATGCTCAAATATCAGAGTTTAAATTTGCATTTAAATGCATAAACATATTTACTTTCAAAATATGCAGTTCAAAACATATTCGGATACCACTTCTGAGCTGAGAAGCATACTGCAACATTTGGTTAAGTGAGAAATCTGTAGAAGAGTTTGGATTTGGATTTGATACCCCGCTTTATCACTACCTGAAGGAGTCTCAAAGTGGCTAACATTCTCCTTTCCCTTCCTCCCCCACAACAAACACTCTGTGAGGTGAGTGAGGCTGAGAGACTTCAGAGAAGTGTGACTGGCCCAAGGTCACCCAGCAGCTGCATGTGGAGGAGCGGAGACGCGAACCCGGTTCCCCAGATTACTAGTCTATCGCTCTTAACCACTACACCACACTGGCTCTCTTCTGATGGATAACTACATTCTAGCCCTGGGGTCGGCAAACTTTTTCAGCAGGGGGCTGGTCCACTGTCCCACAGACCTTGTGGTGGGCCAGACTATATTTTTTTGGGGGGGGGAATGAACGAATTCCTATGCCCCCAAAATAACCCAGAGATTCATTTTAAATAAAAGGGCACATTCTACTCATGTAAAAACACGCTGATTCCCAGACCACCCGCGGGCCGGATTTAGAAGGCGATTGGGCTGGATCCAGCCCCTGGGCCTTAGTTTGCCTACCCATGTTCTAGCCCAAAGAATCTGAGAGGGGCAGTTCAGGGAAATTTGTATCAAAAGTCACAATGATCAAACTCCTCAAGTCAGCGGCAGAGGAAGCTACTTGGGGGCCCAGGGACAGGGTGAGCCCCCATAGAGGCAGGGTGAGGGTAGGATGAGCCACCCATAGGTGCAGGCACACCCTGGGGCCATTGGAGTCTGCCTACCTCCTCCCACTGAGCTGCCCTACAGCTGGGTGGGGGGGATGCAGTGGGCGGACTGTTTGGGCAGCGTGGAGTCTGAGCACGCCCAAGCCACTGTGTCTCTCCTGGGATGAGATGTGTGGCTCGGGCGCACTGCAGGCGCCGGGGTGAGTGCTACCCGGCATTTTGTCACCCCCCTCTCAGTGGTGACACCCGTGGCGGCTCACACCTACTGCACCCCCCTTCCTCCACCCTTGCCCCTGTACTGTATCTCTGTACTGTACAAGTCACACAACTCTTTAAGGGTTGTGAACTATGGGTCTACAGGCTGGATAGACTTGGCTAAATATATGGCGATGCAATTTTCTGATTGTTTCAACACATGGATGAATTGTGATTCAGCAGATGCTTACACAATCCACTTTTAGAAAGTTTGCAGTAGAGCTGGTGAACAAAATTGTGAGCATGTGGTATCAGTTTTCCATGGATTCAGCTTTCCTGCTTCATTGCAGTTTTTTTTTATGTTGTGTTTACATGTTTGCATGTGTGCCGTAATAAAGTTTTAAAATTGTCTGTTAAGGTACACAAGTTTAAAACAAACAAAAGTATTGGAACAACTATATTGTAAAACTACATTACAGTGGTACCTCGGGTTACAGACGCTTCAGGTTACAGACTCCGCTAACCCAGAAATAATACCTTGGGTTAAGAACTTTGCTTCAGGGTGAGAACAGAAATCGCGCGTTGGTGGCACGGCAGCAGCAGGACGCCCATTAGCTAAAGTGGTACCTCAGGTTAAGAACACTTTCAGGTTAAGAACGGATCTCCAGAACGAATTAAGTTCTTAACCCGAGGTACCAGTGTAATTAAATCAAGCCCTAACAGTGCTATCCTGTACATGTTTATTTTGATGTGCCAGTTCAATGGGGCTTATTTCCCAGTAACTGCATACCAGATTGCATAGATACATGCATACAATGCTAGCTCTAAATATAAATGTGGCACATTCTCCTTTTAGCTGTAAAATGGAGACAGTGCCAGTCCAGTGACAATGTAAAAAGACATGGAAATGCTATACATCACCATTACTGGGTTTCAAAGAGGTCCCAGGTTGTTGCACACCAAAACCTCTGAAGAAAATGCCAGGATCTATCAATCAACAGGATTTCCCTCCTGCACATCCATTTATATTTGTCATTGCCCAAGTCTATGTCTGTGACAGAACCTGGTTATCGGGTGTTTATGTTGTCATCCAACTAAATTACCCCTTCTTGGAGAAACACTCTTGTAATCAAGCCTTTTTAGCCTTTGTGGTCATTCCCCATCCCACTGGAGAGTTCTGCAGGCAGCACCGCAGTAAATGCATTTTGTTTTGAACAAAGCTATTATATTCCCCTACAGAGCTGGCTGTAGAATTCTCCTTAGTATGTATCAGTCTGCTATGGCAATCCATCCAGAGGGTGCAAAACATTGTCAGAAAAGGTATTAAAAAGGTAGACTTTGTCAGGATGCAACAAGGAACCCTTTGACCTTGTTCTGGTTGCAGGAGTGTATGTTTAGGTCAGTTATTACACCAGTTATTACATCATAATAACTGTGTCATTATTGCATAAAGGTGGGCACTGAAATCATAATAAAATAATCTATAGATGTTAAAATTCCATAATAAATAACTGTCTATTTTGGTTTTGGCTCCCCCCCCCAAAAAAAGAACTAAAGATTGCAGTGCTCACTTCTACCCATTGCTATATCCCAAGATCCATCAATCCCATTTTACTAAGTGCTTATCTTCCACTGCCACAACTTATTTCACTGATAAGGTAACACAAGAGATTAATTAGGTTTGGGGCCATACTACTACCCAACCTATCTTTAGTGCCATTCTGACTGTACAATTACAGTACAGCAGAATGTGGACTGGAGACTGTCAGTCGAAGGAAATCCTCTGATCTTTTCCTTTTCAGTTATTGTGAAAGATGAAATACAAAGCAACAAAACATCTTAAGTGCACAAACCTAAGAGGCTTGTTATAAACATTTTTTTTTTAGCTCTCCAGACAGCATGCTTAGGAATGGGAAAGCTATCAAAGGTTGGGAGAAGGTGACTAAACCCACCTCCTTCAGCTAAAGGGAAGCAGGTGTCTCTGTGCTTGGGTGAACAAACAAAAACAGTTTTCAGGCAGAGACGATGGCAAAAGCTGAGAGTCAGCTGAAGGATAGAAGCATTATATGTCTTTCTTGTGATAAGATGCAACCTATGTCTATTCATTTGTTGATTTTGACTTATTTGCATTTACGGATACGTTTTGCAACTAATTGTTTTTAGTTTTTTTGTCTTTTGCCAGTAAGTCAATATTTATTATGATGAACTAAGGACAATTTTGGGACACGGATGGTGCTGTGGTCTAAACCACAGAGCCTAGGGCTTGCCAATTGGAAGGTTGGCGGTTCGAATCCCCATGACGGGGTGAGCTCCTGTTGCTTGGTGCCAGCTCCTGCCAACCTAGCAGTTCGTAAGCACGTCAAAGTGCAAGTAGATAAATAGGTACTGCTCTGGCAGGAAGGTAAACGGCTTTCCGTGCGCTGCTCTGGTTTTGTCAGAAGCGGCTTAGTCATGCTGGCCACGGACAAACACCGGCTCCCTCGGCCAGTTAAGCAAGATGAGCATCCCAACCCCAGAGTCGTCCGCGACGGGACTTAATGGTCAGGGGTCCCTTTACCTTTACCTAAGTACAATTTATGATGGGAAAGCAATGTATAAATAAACTAAACATCAACATAACTTGAATGGCTGTAAGAAAGTGGATCTGATTCATCAAATGCATCATAAACCTTCAGTGGTCTCTCCTTCAAAGGAAGCCAAACTATCATAGAACTATCACAGAATCACAGAGTTGAAGTGGCATGGCCCTTGAACAGTCTCAGTGCATGGGGAAGTGAGAGTACAGTATGTAAAAGTAGCTAGAAGACCCAGACAGTGCTTGCTCTAGCATAGGGGAGGGGAGATATTTTTCCCAACTGAGAAAGGGAGAGCTAAGCTGTGAATATCAGTTGGGCAACTATGATCTGACTAGCATTGGGTCCATTGGTGTAGACAATGAGGTCAAGGTTCCGTCCCATCAAAGTTCATTTAAAGCACATGCTCACAAAGATTTCTGGGAAACATTTAGTGTGTAAGGCTTAAGAGTGCCATAGGATCATAGGAAGTGCTCCCAGGAAGTCAGGTTGAGTCACAGTCACTCAGTCACAGTTTTGCAGCCAAATGCACCACATCTGTAATCTACATATTAATTGATGGATACAAGCCATATAGAAATAAAAACTGAAAAGACACAAGAAAATCCTTACAGAAACTAATACACTGAAAACTTAAGCTGGTAACATTTTGCATGGCTGTAGTTAATGAAACACCTTTTTTGGGGTGGAAACAATAATCAGCATGTTGATTTTAGGAAGAAGTGAAACAGATTGAAAGAGAATGCAGCTAAATAAGTTTCACATTAAGAAACATTCAGCAAGTGATGATGCTAAGGTAAAACTCTCTCTCTCTCTCTTGCCATCTCTGATTCATTTTAAGCATTTTGAAGTTTGACTACACATGCAGTTTTCTCTTCTGAAAATTGTTAGCTAGCTACTCAATTGGTTGTAGTGCTTCTGCAATAGGTCTAACAAACTTAGCATGTAGATTTTTTTATTGAGTTACAGACTGTCTGATCAATACATTTGATCCAGACTGCAAAGAGAAAAGCATCAGACTTTATTATTAAGGAACACAAAATCTAAATGTTTCTGTGCTGGCTATGCATGGCCACTGAAAGATACAGTATTCCGCCCCTACTCTCACAATTCCCTCACTTGTCTACATGGAATTCCATGCATTTGCCTGCATGCAACTCCTTGTTGCTTATGGCTATAAGGCCAATGCATAAATGCATAGCTACAGATAATCATATTGACCCACCTCAATAATTATTGTAAGAAATCATGGTAAGGGTTGTGGAACTCTTTGAACACTCAGAAATGATGCACAAACAATTATTTATAGTCTAACTAAAATTGGGAGGTGTGTGTGTGTGGGGAATTTCCCTATGGGCTTGCTTCGCAAGACAAAAAAGTCTTGCGAGTCTTGCAATTTTTTTCACTCCCCCCCTTTTTTCTAAGCCGCTAAGCCGCTAATAGGCGCTAAGCCGCTAAGCCTTTAATAGCCGCTAAACCGCTAAACCGCTAATAGCGCTAATCCGCTAAGCCGCTAATAGGGTTGCTTCACAAGATGAAAAAACTGCTAGATGAAGAGACTCGCGGAACAGATTATTTTCGTCTTGCGAGGCACCACTGTGCTTTGGTTTTGGAACGGACTTCCAGAAAGGATTAAGTTTGAGAACTAAGGTACCACTGTAGTAGTGAAAGTATAAATGTTATACAGTGGTACCTCGGGATGCAAACGGGATCCGTTCCAGAGCCCTGTTCGCATCCTGAAGCGAAAGTAACAAGCGACGACGTGTCTGCGCGTGCACGGGTATGACTGTATTGTCTTACAGTAGAAGCACCGACAGAAATAAAGGATGAACTCCAGTTTTCAAAAAAGATTCTAAGAAAGAGCAGCAGGGACTGTGATTTCCCAACCCGCCATCCTCTTTTTTTTCTGATAGGGATAATCATTAAGTGGATCTGCAAGGTGTCCATTAATCAATGTCAGTTGTTGCTATCCTGAAGTTCTGATTGGCTGCTCACAACTAGCCAGCCGCTAACAAAGGAGACTGCAGAGGCTTTTCGAATTCAGCTTCTCCTTCCTTCCTTCTTTCCTCCCTCCCTCCCCCATATAAAAAAGAGGATCTAAATATTCTTAAACAATTCAAACTAAGAATTTCCTATGAATATAGCTCGTCTGTGATATGTTTATATATAACCTGTTTATATATGTCTCTGAAATATATAATAAGCATTTAAAGATTTTTTTAAAAAATCCAAAGCTCATGCATTGTGTTAGAGGGAGATCTATAAGAGATTAGCAATTACATCTCCTAATTTTTACAAAGCATCACAGTCCTTTAGATTGATGCAGTAATACAGCATAACAGTAGTTAGCAATATAACTACTGCAACACAAATTGCAACAATTCACCATTCCTTACTCACCATTCAATTCACTAAACGTGTGTGCCATTGCAATTATGATCAAATGCTCCGATTAACTATTGGAGAATTACAACCCTGTGTTCACATACCTCAAAGGTACAGTGGTACCATGGTTTACAAACTTAATCCGTTCCGGAAGTCGGTTCTTAAACTAAATTGTTCTTAAACCAAGGCGTGCTTTCCCATAGCAGCGGGGGACTCAATTTACAAATGGAACACACTCAACAGGAAGCGAAACATGTTCTTATTCCAAGGCAAAGTTCACAAACCAAAACACCTATTTCCGGGTTTGCAGCGTTCTTAATCCAAGTTGTTCATAAAATAAGCTGTTCTCAAACCAAGGTACCACTGTACTAGTTATTCTTGTTATTATCATTATTGACCAAAAACTAACACAGAACTTCTTTCACTATATAAAACAGACAAACAAAAGCATTAAAATAAATCACTTCTGCTGCTTTTGTCTTTGTCTTTGTTTCTAAGTCCATCAGTTAACTTCACCATTTCAGTGTATTCCATCAATTTCTCTTGCCATTGTTCTTTAGTTGGTATTTCATCGCTTTTCCATCTTTGGTCTAGCAATATCCTAACTGCAGTTGTAGCATACATAAACAGTTTGTTCTTTTTGGCAAATCTTGACCTGAAATGCCTAGTAAAAATGCTTCTGGTCTCTTAACAAAAGTTATCAAAAAGTTATCTTAAACTTTTTTTCCCCATTTCATTATAAATCATTTCCCAATATTTTTTAATTACAGTGGTACCTCTACTTAACTGATTGGTTCAAAATTGGGAAAGGAGTACGACAAGGCTGTATTTTGTCTCCCTGCTTATTTAACTTATATGCAGAATTCATCATGCGAAAGGCTGGGATGGATGAATCCCAAGCCGGAATTAAGATTGCCGGAAGAAATATCAACAACCTCAGATATGCAGATGACACAACCTTGATGGCAGAAAGTGAGGAGGAATTAAAGAACCTTTTATTGAGGGTGAAAGACGGGAGCGCAAAATATGGTCTGAAGCTCAAAATCAAAAAAACGAAGATCATGGCCACTGGGCCAATCACCTCCTGGCAAATAGAAGGGGAAGAAATGGAGGCAGTGAGAGATTTTACTTTCTTGGGCTCCATGATCACTGCAGATGGTGACAGTAGCCACAAAATTAAAAGATGCCTGCTCCTTGAGAGAAAGGCAATGGTAAACCTAGACAGCATCTTAAAAAGCAGAGACATCACCTTGCCAACAAAGGTCCGTATAGTTAAAGCCATGGTTTTCCCAGTAGTGATGTATGGAAGTGAGAGCTGGACCATAAAGAAGGCTGATCGCCGAAGAATTGATGCTTTTGAATTATGCTGCTGCAGGAGACTCTTGAGAGTCCCATGGACTGCAAGAAGATCAAACCTATCCATTCTTAAGGAAATCAGCCCTGAGTGCTCACTGGAAGGACAGATCATGAAGCTGAGTCTCCAGTAGTTTGGCCACCTCATGAGAAGAGAAGACTCCCTGGAGAAGACCCTGATGTTGGGAAAGATGGAGGGCACAAGGAGAAGGGGATGACAGAGGATGAGATGGTTGGATAGTGTTTTTGAGGTTACCAGCATGAGTTTGACCAAACTGCGGGAGGCAGTGGAGGACAGAGGTGCCTGGCGTGCTCTGGTCCATGGGGTCACAAAGAGTCGGACACGACTAAACGACTAAACAACAACAACAAACCTCTACTTATGTTCACCTCCGGTTACGTATCCTTTGGGATACGCACGCGGCAAACCTGGAAGTATTTTTCCGGGTTTCGCCGCATGAGCAGAAGCACTCTACCATGACGCGTGCATGCGCAGAAGAGACACCTCCAGTTGTGAAAACCTTGGGATCTAACTGGAGCTCCGGAACGGATCCCGTCCGCAACCGGAGGCACCACTGTATTTTACAATTCCACCACATGTGAAAAAACACGCCTTCATTTTCTTTACATGAAACATCTGTCATGGTTGGGCCAGAATGCAGCCACCCTCTTTTGACTCTGGCCCCATTCACCACTGACATGGCATAGCATGTAGAAGGCATGTTGTCCTTAAAGGCATCAGCTAAAAAGAAAGGCCCTCATCCCTAATGACCCCAGTGATGCTTAGCTGGCTTCTTAAGGCACCAGGATTACACTTTTTTGTGGTGGTGGAAACACAGCCTTTTTAAAAAAAATTAGAATAGTACTGTAAGGTGTGTTTTCATTAAAAGAGAGCACGTGTTGAGGTGGGGGCCAGCCAAGACACCCCTCTGTTGCCAGGCAGTTTGGGATGATATGGCTCTGGCAGAGTTTGGTAGCCTGAGTTGCTGGGGTAATTTTGATGTGGCCAATTTGGGGGTGGGAACAGAAGTTTTTTAAACAGTGCTCACAGCGATCTGCTTTCTCTTTTGCTGCGTGCACCGGATCACCCACCCTCCCTCCCTTAATTTGGGTCTTGTGGGTTGTCCTTGCTATGCCTGTCATGGGATCGTCTGCCGTTGGGGCAGGGGCCTGGTAGGAATTTTGTCCATTTGGCTGATTTGCTGGTGCCATTTGGTTTTTGCCTACCGCGTAGCAAATCGTCACAACTTGTAAGGTTGCAGTTAGGCATTGGTTAAAATTGGTTGGAGGAGGGGTAAGGATTGGTTGGGCCTGCCCCTCCAATGCTGCTGCTGCAAGGGAATTCCATTAAAGGAATTCAGGGGCTTGCCATTCTTTTGCCCAAACCCCTGGAATCGGGTTCGGGCCACGTAAGCCCCTGGGAGCATGCGGGGAGAAGCTGAGGGCCTGTGGCACAGCTCCAGTTCTCCCCAACATTGTTTCCCCTCATTGACTTTCGCTGGAATCCGGAAGTCAGTTCTGTCCCCAGCCGGGGGGACAGATAGTCCTAACCAATGCCTAAGCAACCACTCACATCTATGTATGTTAGTAAAGTTGTGGCCAAAATTATGCCAAAAACCTTTAACAAAAATTCTGTGCGAAGTGTGTGTTATTGGGGTGGGGGTGTCTTGGGGACCTCGACACACAACTATTGTGGTCTATCTTTACTGTTTTTGTTTCTTTAAACTGTCTTTGCTGACTGCTATTGTTGTTGTTGTTATTATTATTAAATGAAAATTATGTGCAATGGGTAAAATGGCATTTTGGGAAGGGGATTTAAATTTGGAAAAAGACCCAAAGGGTGAAAAGTCCTCCATTTTTGCACTCTCACTTTGAATCTCACACAATAAATATGCACAGGTAAAATAAGGAACCAGGCGCTGGGGGATGGGGAGAGAATGAAGTTATTTTGAGTAATGTAGCTATGCCAGTCTGCAGTCTTTAGAGACTGTGGCAAACACCCTTACCCCTTATTCCCAAAATAAAAAGAAACCAGCAGCATAATGCCCTGTTTATTTCTGCGGGTCTTGATGCTGCTTGTATGCTTTGAGAAGAGAATTGGTTGTCAATGGTGCCAAGGCAAAGGTGATGTTTCTATACCGAAGAGCATGTAGTCTGCGTTTTATAGCAGATTGGGAAAGACAACAGCTTGAATCAGAGGAACAGATGGATAATCTGAAATATTTTGCCAATTCATCTGTTAAAAAAGCAAGATGCTCCACTTATACGCTGCACAAAGCAAAGTTTTCTGTCTCTGATAATGACAGCAGCCCTAAAGACACCCTCTGAGGACATCTTGGCTGGTGGACAACCGAATGAAAGAATAACCATTTTGGCAGGAGCCTGTGCCAAAGCCACAGTTCCTCATACATCAAAGGATTATTATTTTTCTTAGCCCAACACACCTGGAGGTATTTCATCACGGGGGGAAATATATATTCTACTAATCGCAAAGCAGACTGAGTTTGCCCAGACAGAACTAACACCAAAGTGACATGAAAAGGGTTTTTAGCTGGCCATATGCTCTGCGGTTTTCCAGAAATAGAACAAACACATCACCAGGTGGTTGCCGCCGCTGCTGGTCGAGCTAATGTCAACACGTCTGTTACTTGCTTCATCAGTCAGGTTTGTGCTACCTGTTGTACGCTGGCTGCCTACTCACACTGCCTGCTTACCTGCACTGGGATTTATTCACAAAACTAAAAAGGGCATCATTTCTCTTCCACAGGATTTGCAGGATAAAAGAACAACAACAAGAAATTATTATTATTTATTAATGCTTCCTAAAATATCCTAACGCTTCCTAAAGCATCCTGCCCTCCACCCAAAGATCACACGGTGGTTCACAGCATAAAAATACGAAATGAGAATGCAAAACACATAATAAAAAAGCACACACAAACAGATTAATGACTCCCCTATAAAAGCACAATGGCATTTCTGTAGCCTGCAGATAAGAACATTTGGTCTGATCTGAAAGCAAGATCAGAAACATGTTTACTCATAAGTAAGCTTTACTGAATTCAGTGGAACTTCAAGTTGTGTAATGCATTCTCAGGAGACCACTCCCAGCATGAAGTGATGATTTACTGCTGCCAACACTGTTTGTGAAACAAGAACCACATACCGCTCGGAACGCAGAGGACAAAGGAACTGGGATTTGTAGTATGGAAGTAGTTCATGTTTCATTTATACGTTGTTCTCTGAAATACCACTTGATCACTTTATTGTGGGTTCTCTGCAGGTTGCTGCCTCACTTATGTTACAATTTCATCAATGTTTTTTCTCTCTCTTCCTTTTAGCCAGGCAATGTATTATCTAGCAATGAGACGCCTTAGAAAATCCCTTGAGTTTCTAAAATGTCATCACCACAGATGCCTGGTAAATAAGTCTGAGTAGTTTTGCTGAGGCAGGACAGTGCTGTCAGGTGTGTGGGCACGTGCGCGGCCATTGGCCTTTCAGCTGGTGAGGCATGCACCCGCCCCCTTGGAGATGCCACTGATTGGCCAATTTGAGATGCAGCAGCCAGCGGAAACTTGAGCCAGCTGCCCAGGCAGCCAAGGGGAATTCCTCTAATGGCTGCCTAGCGATGTGCGCTCTGTTCTCACTGCCCGGGGATGGTGGCTGAGTATGGGAGGCCGCAACAGGCACCGACCCAAGAAGGGGTAAGGGGCCACTGTTGAACTTGTGCATTGCTGCTCTATTGGAAATAAACTAGTGGTCCTAATGCTTCTGAATCATTAGAAGGCACAAAAAAATGGTTTTCTGTTTTTTTAAAAAGGTAAAGGACCCCTGGACGGTTAAGTCCAGTCAAAGGCGACTATGGGGTTGTGGTGCTCATCTCGCTTTCAGGCACAACAGCAGCCTTGGTAATGAATCAGCATTTTTTATATGGGGGGGCAAAGGGGTACGCATACCCCTAAACATTTTGTGAAACTAACAGGAGAAGAAACTTTTTAAAAAAAAGTTTCTTCTCTAGCACAGTGAATCGTCAGTTCCATTGCTACCCCTGAAGGCAGCCTCATTCCCTGTCACGGTGTTTCCTGAATCTCAGATGGAAGCGAGCGTTTAATGTGTAAAGTAGGAGTTGGAATCCCATGATCCCTAGCTAGCAGGACCAGTGGTCAGGGATGATGGGAATTGTAGTCCCAAAACATCTGGAGGGCTGAGGTTGAGAAAGCCTGCTCTGGATTTACTCATGGTCCTTTTCTTCCAAAGTAAAAAATGTTGCCAGATGAAACATTAATCAGCACTTTCCCTCTCTGATAAGGGACGCCTAATATATAAAAAACTGTGCTGTTGCCAGAGCAAGTTGTAAATGATGTATGAAATTAAAAAACCTCTCCCCACTGCACAGAAAGAACAAGGAAAATTAGGAGCAGTTATTCTTGTGTGTTGTGATATTTACAGAGATAATATTTCATATATATATCTTCTAAAAATATTTTCAGGACAAGAAGTCTTGAACAAATGAGAAATGGGGAAATTAATATTAACCTAAAAGCAATTTATCTAACCTGATCATTTCCCTTTCACCTTTCCCTATGTTCTATTTTCAGATCAGATAGTAGAATCCCCGCTATTTAAAAGAAAATGTCTCAAAATATGGAACACATGCCATCACAAATATTCAGCTGATCTGCAATGCTAAAAAGGACAGAATTAACTCAAGGTACCAGCCAGTTTTAAAGCTATCAATTGCTTGTTTTTGTGAACAGCCTGGAGGCCAGCTAACACTTAATTTTCTCTCTATAAGAGAGAAGAAGAGTAAAGTGAATAAAATGAATGGAAGAAAAATTCTGCCTGTATCTCTCACACAGCATGAATATGAATTCAAGCTCTTTTTTATACACCTATGCATGAAAAGGCACATATAAAGAAACCTAAGGATGGCATTTAGGGGGGGAAATAAAATAGTGAATGCTCACATCCAATTTTCAGTGCCCCATCTTCCATTCCAGCTTCCTGCACTATAGCCCACCATGTTTAAGAGGGTCTCATGATCCTTGGAAGAGGTATCCATGTCTTCCATATTAATTCAGACAGTTCTTTCTTGCTTGTCCGAAAGTTATTGCTCTATACCATATGATACCCTATAATTTTCATGCTGGAGCCACCGAACCAACTAGTCTGAACATCCTAACTTGAGGATGGCTCATAGATAAGTTGTGCATTTTACTGCCTACCTTGTACTCATTTTCCATTTAGTATAGTAACAGTTTACCATAGCACCCCAGTGCTGCATTTGATACAGAACCATTGTTACATCATCACAGCCTCTTCAGCTGCTGAAACTGTTGTATAATATTACACGTTGTCACAATGACCTGCCTCAGTGGTCATGGCTACCCACCCAAAACATGTATTTGACCAGTTTAACTGTTTGTTACTTTGGGAAGAAAATTACAGGCAGTGTTGAAATGCTTCCAGACTAATGAAGTCTATTCAGCAATATTTTAAGACGCTATTTAGTACCGCTACATATTATTTAATGGATAATCTATTTCAAAAGTATATCGGAAGGGGATGTGTCACACTCAGAATTTTCAATCATAGATGAGAGACTATATAAAGATTTCTTTTTGTTTCTCCTTCTGAAGAATTCCCTAAGGAGAATCACACATATGAAATTTTTATTAGAAAAAATTCAGCTCAAGTATTCACCCAACAAACAAGAACGTAAACATGTCTAGTGAAACATGCCCCATCTAGCCGAAAAACTTGGTCCCCTTATGCAATAGAGATGATAATGTAAACACTGTGCTTAATACTATTTCGGGGGGGGGAATAATCCAGAAGGATTGTTAGGTAGCTTAAGAAGTTTCTGCAGAAGACAACCTGCAGAAGACAACAATCAGAGCATTTATCTAGCAAGAGAAAGAAAGGTTATTGCCATGTACATATTCCAAGACACTTATCCTGAATTTTCAGTTGACCAATTTAATTGAAAGTTGTATCCTGTATTTCAATACACAGCGCGACTCACATATAGTATTAAAACAACAGTAAGATCAATTAGAAAAAGTTTAAACGGCAAAAGCAATAAAAACAAGATGGCATCTGGATGAAATGAACTTCAGGTGGCATTGGCCTGCCAATGGGTAGAGCTGTGCAGTGATATGAGATAGGGAATTCTATGTTGCAGCACCTTGGTTGTGGAATTCCCTCCCCTTGGAATTGTGCACCATGTCATCACTATCTTGCTTTTGCACCTGCTTAAATATGTACCCCTTCACCCAGCTTTTTGCAATGCCAGCATAACTCATGTCGTCCGTCTGTTGTAGTTATTATGGTTTTCAACATGGGATACTGTGTTTTATTGTTTTAATGCAATTGCTGTAAACTGTCCATGGGTCTTAACTGATGAACTGGATTAGAAATGGATGAAATAAAAAATAATAAAAAGTGTCCAAAGCATTGTCTCAGGTCCTGCCATCGTCTTCCAAAGAAACTACTTTATTCCGAACTTTAAAAATGGAAAGCGTAATGCTGGTGGTCAACAAAAGAGTTTTAAAGGCAAATCTTTTTAAAAAGAGTAGTTTAAACACCGACAGCTGGGAAACACTGGCCTATGAGCGCTCCAATTGGAGAAGAGCCTTTACCAAAGGTGTCATGAGCTTTGAAGACACTCGAACTCAGGACACAAGGGAGAAACGTGCTAAGAGGAAGGCACGCTTGGCAAACCCTCACCATGATCAACTCCCGCCCAGAAACCTATGTCCCCACTGTGGAAGGACGTGTAGATCCAGAATTGGCCTCCACTTATGGACTCACTGTTAAAATTATGTTTATGGAAGACAATTTTATACTGTTATGAGTGATTGCCAAAGAAGAAGAAGAAGAAGAAGAAGAAGCTCCTTTCCCCACTTCTCCCTATTTTATTCTACTCTCCACTACTTATTAGCTCCTTTCTAGCTCCTCTTCCAGTCTTTGCTTTTTAAAATTTCTCTTCTCTTTGCTCATTCTTTTACAATCTATTCATTTTCTAGCGTTGTTCCTGTTCTGCCCGTTCCCATTCAAAGCCACAGTCCCCATGCCTCCTCCAGCTCCTACTGCAGACTCTTCAGAGTGTGTCACAATTTAACCATGGGACAAAGGAAGAAGCAATCATAGTTGCTGCCTGCTTAACATTCACGCTCCTGTAACTGGGTTGAAAGAAGTGTCACCTGTGTGTGTATTTGAGAGAGACAATCACAGGGACATCTCTTACTGAAGCTTAAGCTCCAAGCTTCCTGTTGTGACACCTCATGAAGTGCCATGAAGTGGTTGTTTTGGGCAGAAGTATATTATAGCGGTGCTATTATGCTTCCTGTGTCTTGACCTCCAAATCCGGTGTCATTAAAATGTGTGTGTGTGTGTGGTGGTTGGGTTATTATGAATTTCCACTTCAAAATTGTATTAGGTCCGCATTAAGTCAGCTGGCTTCCATGCCCACCCCTTTGCAGTTTATTGTCGAACAATAGTCTGTAGGGCTCAGCACACATTGCGTGAGGTCAGAGGAGCAACGCTCAGAGCAGTAAAAGTTGCCTTTCCCCACTACCACTGAATGTTCCCAATACATACACATGGGTTTCCGTTTCACCCTCACCTTCAAGCTATGTTTATAATTTCCTTTCCTCCTGATGGAGTTTTTGGATTTGATATCCCGCTTTATCACTACCCGAAGGAGTCTCAAAGCAGCTAACAATCTCCTTTTCCTTCCTCCCTCACAACAAACACTCTGTGAGGTGAGTGGGGCTGAGAGACTTCAGAGAAGTGTGACTAGCCCAAGGTCATCCAACAGCTGCAGGTGGAGGAGCGGGGAAGCAAACCCAGTTCACCAGATTACGAGTCCACCGTTCTTAACCACTATTGCAAGGTGACTTTGTGTTCACAACTTCTTCTTCTTCTTCTTCTTCTTCTTCTTCTTCTTCTTCTTCTTCTTCTTCTTCTTCTTCTTTGATAAGAAAGAGGACTGAATTTCAAAAGGAAAGGAAGAAAGGACACTGTGGCCTTTCCTCTAATATGCCATAATTATTATCAACTTTTATCTGATGCATCACCTCACATTTCATTAAGCTTCTGTTTTGAATTGCTTCGGCCAGCGGTCTACATTTATTTGTTCCTCTCTGTCCTCCCCCACATTCTCAAGACTAATTGCAAAGCCCCAATTATTCTGCTGAAGAAGGAGGGAAAGAGACCCATCTGGGGGAGAGGGAGTGTGCTGGAATTGTGTGAACTCTCTTTAGAAGCATTGCAATAATGGAATTTAGCCAGAGCACCCAAATCTCTTTATCATTAAAGTCTTAAAGTCTCTGGCTGTATTTCTAATTGTAATACATCCTTTGGTTCCCCTGACAGCGCCTTACATCAGTCGACAGTGTCTCTGACTTTCCCCCTTCCAGATATATTACCATGCTAAATGATTATGTTACATGATTCTAAACATTTTGTTATCGAAGGGAAGGTGAAATGGGAAAGTGGTGGAAGAAAACAACAACAATAATAAGCCACATTTAAAATACCCCCTGATTCCCTTAAGCTCAGAAACTTGTGAAAAATGGTTTGATCAGGGCTGAAGGTGCTGTTCCTTTTAACAGCTGCAGGGAACTCAGAAATTGAATTGGCCAAGCTTCTCTGCCCAGTCTGGGCATGCAGTGATAGGAAAATCTTCGTTCAATAACGGCATGTCATGTACCTTCTAAGCGGCACAGAAGAAAATGGGAACGCTTCCATCCTATGCTGCTCTCACTTCGGTGTTTCTGAGCATGTTAGTAATCGAGGAGGTTTGTGGAGCAGTTTATCATGGACTGCAGCACAGTCGACTGTCTTTTCTTCCTGTATTTTTATAGCAACATAGCTCCTATTTGTGGCCAGCTGCTGCTGGCTCCCTTGCTCCCCCCCCCCAATGCATTGGAATTCTGCTACACACAGGGCATTCTGGTGGGAGACATGGTGGCTGTTAGCTGGCTGCCATCCCCAAATTGCCAAAAGGCTCCCCAATACTGGACGCATGAGAATGGAGTGATGAATAGAGAGGCCCATTTGCACTCAACCCTAGAACCTCCAACACACACTAAACCCTAATCTATCAAGAGTAAGTCTCCATAGAGTATTGCAGCAGTAGCATTAAGAAGGGGAGTCCCCCCCCTAAAAGAGCCCATGCATTGGCTATGAGCCTAGGTATAGCCCTGTCACGGATTATTCTTCAAAAATAAATATTGTTTCCTACTTCAGTCCCTTACTTGCCTAGTCACTGCTCCTTTCCATTTCCCCAAACTTAGGTTATTATTAATCTCTTGTATTTATCAGCACACATACTGATCAACTTCTCAATCTTCTGCCAGCCTCCTCACTCCTCTTTTTGACATTTTCCGCGGTGTTTAGGGCTTTTGTCTGTGCTCAGATTCACATCAGCATGGTCCTCCCGACTAGTTCAATTTACATATAAATTACAGTCTATGGGCATTATGGGTTTGGGAGGAGCTCACAATAGGTGGCGATAAAAAGAGTGCTCGACAATAGCCTCCTGGATGTGCTTTTGGATAAGATACACTGCAATACTGACATTTCTCATTTAAGAAGCAGATTATCAATTAACCTTGTCTGCAACTAATCAAATCACATAATGTTAGACTGTCTTCGGTGTGTCAAAGTGAAAATTTATGTGATGTGATACAACTGCTTCCAACAGTATAAACTTGCAGTAGTCCCTCTGCAATCGCAGACTACGATTCCAGGAAAGAAAGAAAAAGATCTTCAGTATAACTGAACGTATTTTATTTCAATATGAGCGTCCTGGGGTTTTTTTGTCCCCTGCCCCCTTGGAGCAATTTTCATAAGAACATGGATTGAGATGAGCAGCAGGGGGAAAGGTTTCTTCTCCAGGCATATTAGGGACAAAAGACTTCCAGCACTGTAGCTATGGCTATTTCAGAAGAAAGAGAAGCAATTCAAACCAAAGGAGGACTGCACTAGATAGCAGAAAGATGATCGGAGTGCTACCTGCTCTGGCAGCATCTCTGCACAGATATTTCCTATCTGCAATCTAAGTTACGTTTAGGTGGGTGAAAGAGTTTGCCATTTCCCCATGCCAAGCACTTACTTCACCATGGAGGTATGGTGACCCCCGCCCCCCCCTCGATGCATTCAGTCATAAAGGTGGCTAGAATGAAAAGTTAACCACTCATATTTTATCACTTGAACTATAACCGTGGGCCTTGAACTGGCATCTCAAGGGAAGTATGTTAGGAATTAGTAATGAGAGCCAGTGTGGTGTAGTGGTTAAGAGCAGTAGTCTCGTAATCTGGGGAACCGGGTTCGCGTCTCCGCTCCTCCACATGCAGCTGCTGGGTGACCTTGGGCCAGTCACACTTCTTTGAAGTCTCTCAGCCCCACTTACCTCACAGAGTGTTTGTTGTGGGGGAGGAAGGGAAAGGAGAATGTTAGCCGCTTTGAGACTCCTTAAAGGGAGTGAAAGGCGGGATATCAAATCCAAACTCTTCTTCTTCTTCTACAGTGGTAAATTGCGAAAAGAAAGTCTTATCATGGCAGCCCCCAATGGCACACCCCCTATTAGCCAGTGTGGTGTAGTGGTTAAGAGCGGTGGACTCATAATCTGGTGAACCGGGTCCGCTTCCCCGCTCCTCCACATGCAGCTGGTGGGTGACCTTGGGCTAGTCACACTTCTCTGAAGTCTCTCAGCCTCACTCACATCACAGAGTGCTTGTTGTGGGGGAGGAAGGGAAAGGAGATTGTTAGCCGCTTTGAGACTCCTTAGTGTAGTGATAAAGTGGGATATCAAATCCAAACTCTTCTTCTTCTAGAGTCTAAAAATGTAGACCACAGACGTGTGTGTGTGTGTGTGTGTGTGTATGTGTGTGTATCTCTGAAAGACCAACATTGGCTCCCAGAACGTTTCCAAGCCCCATTCAAAGTGTTGGTGCTGACCTTTAAAGCCCTAAACAGCCTTGGTCCAGTATACCTGAAGGAGCATCTCCACCCCCATTGTTCAGCTTGTAACACTTGAGGTCCAGCTGTGAGGGCCTTCTGGTGGTTCCCTCACTGAGAGAAGCAAAGTTACAGGGAACCAGACAGAGGGCCTTCTTGGTAGTGGCACCCGCCCTGTGGAACACTCTCCCATCAGATATCAAAGAAATAAACAACTATCTGACTTTTAGAAGACATATGAAGGCAGTCTTGTTTAGGGAAGTTTTTACTGACTGATGTTTTAATGTATTTTTAATCTTTTGTTGGAAGCCGCCCAGAGTGGCTGGGGAAACCCAGACAGATGGGAGGGGTTGAAATAAATTTATTATTATTATTATTATTATTATTATTATTATTATTATTATTATTACTACTACTACTATTACTACTACTACTATTATTATTATTATTATTATTATTATTACTATTATTATCTGTAAGTCTGCTTATTAGCATCAGTTTAGCTACAGTCCCCTGCATAGTTTCTTGGAGTAAGCTCCATCGAACTTGGTTCCACTGACTTGTAAACAGATAGCAAAACTCACTGAGCTTTTACAGAAGATCTTCGGGCAGCTAAAATGCAATCTTTAGTTTTTAATGAAAAATGCAAATGATCTTTCGACGAAGTGTTACCATTTACACTCCTTGTGGAAAGTAGGATTCCCATAAAATAAAACCCCATCCGCCCTCTGTGTGATCATTTTCTGACTTCCACTGTCACAAACAAATCTGAAATATTTATCACCATCTCATTCATTTGCCACAGGAAGAGGCTCCTTCAGTAAACCTGGTGCTCTGGAAGATGATTTCATTGCTACTGCTCTGGAAAAAAAAATCCCCTGAGCTATCCTCTTCCTTCAATACACCACTGTGCTCTATGCCAAGGAATCTGAGCTAGGATATTTCTTCTTGTTAATCCAACTGTGCCTTTCCTTCTTTGTACTAGATGCCAAAGTAGTTGTGCTGACAACTGGGATGGAATTCTCTTAAAATCTCAAGGCCAAGCTATCTGCATGGATTTCTTTTTTTCTAATTCCCATTTTGCTCCTTGATTTTGACAAGAGGCGAGAGGTTTTTCCCACCAGTTCCATGAAACATCCACTTAAAATTCTTAAAATGCTCGCATATTCTGTGCATTATTATATTGCTATATACATAAGTATATTATATGAGTATATGCAATGTTTCCAAAAGTAAGCAGCTCATGAAAAGATGCATACAACAATGCACAGAACTTTAAAAAAAAACATGTCTATATTGATATATACACAATTATACTGCAGAAATTATATATTCAAATGTATATATTTTTTGCACATCACTTTGCAAATAATTAGTCAGGATTTAAAGAGAATGCACAAATGGCTCAGACATAAGCAGGTGCTTGATGCAACAGGTCCAATATGGACAAATCCATATTTGTTGCCTCAATTTATGTATTAAAACCATTTAAGCCGTGTATAAAAGCATTTAAAATGGATACATTTTTCCATTCATAGTTGACATAACAGATGAAGGATGAGTTAGCCCTAGGATTTCCATTATAACTCATCTTTTTCCTGTAGTGTTATGCTTCAAATGATTTTTATGAAGCGTTTTCTTTATTCCTCAGATTTTATAAAGATAAAAAAAAAGTATTGAGAGGGAGCTAGAGCTAGAGACCACATTTGTGACCCACTTTGTCATCTGTTCCCCTGCAGTGCCACATCTCCTAGCTCTCTGCAGTCTCCAGAAATGCAAGAGGGAAAATTCTAAATAGCTTAAGAAATGGCAATCAATAAGAAGGCAACCGTGCTGTTTAGTTTCAACAGCCATTTGTATAAAAGAGCTATTAAAACAAGAATGAGAGCTGAATGTTTAATAGGATGCAAAGAGCACACAAACACACGCATATATATCCCTGCTACAGGATTCCTCATCTTAATTCAGAGTAAGTTAAATAGTGCAATTTGCCATTGACCAACCCCAGTCATCAAGCAGATGATTATAGGTCAGCAACCAGTGACTATGTTCATCTTTGAACTTGACTGATTCTCTGTCCAGAATTCTCAAGACAGAAAGAAGGTCTCCTGGCCTCTTAGGAAGCACCTCCAGGCAGCAAATTTATCCATTTATTTATTTAACAAAATGTATAGACCATTTCATCATCATCATCATCAAAATCAAAATCTATGCAGTAATTCTGAAAAATACTGGGTGGTATACAAATTGTCCACCATTTTATAAATGACACAACTGTCAGTCTATCATGCCAGTCAGTTTCACTACATTCTGCCAACAGTCCCATGGTAGCTATTGCAGCGCCATCATTTCTTTGAATAGCACATCTGAGAGAAATCAAGACTATTCATCTGAGAAGAGATGTCAAGGACCGCCTAACTTGTGAAACATACTGTAGATGTTACACAGTGATATTGAGGAGATACTTGATTCTTTGAAATTAGCAACGTATTAAAGAACACTTATTATTTATACCTTACAATCAAAAGCACAGCTTAGTTTGCTGAATGACTTTCATTCATAATGTACATTAGGTGGTATCAAACTGGTGCCCTTGCACAAGAACATGAGATTTTGATCCAGTGGGAGATATTTACTAATGGAAGAGGAGGGAAGGCAATTGTTGCCTATTCCCCTCCCACAGCACCCGTGAGAATCTGTTCTGGAGAGTCTCCCAATTCTCTAAAATAGATTTTCAGGGAGTGTTAGGGGCTGCCAGGGACAAGGGAAATTGGCAAAAATGGTCTCCCTTCCTCTTCTCTAAGTTGAGATCTCTGCTGGTGCAACAGAACTAAGAGCACAAAGTGGATATCACACATTAATCCCAAATGGAGAAAAAGAGATCTATCTGCAAACTCCACAAAATGACTACAGTATTTTATTACAATAGTTTGAAAAGCTGGGAGTTTTAGCAATTATCAGAAATGCAGTTGGAAAACCGAGATCACTTTGATCGGTTTGTAGTCCTGTGATGAACAAATTTCACATAACAATGATGACTTAAGATAAACATGCACCCTCATAATACTTGCACATCCCATCTTCCAAGAAATACCTTTAGCAATAGCATCCCACTCCATTAAAGGTCAACATCTTTGTTACCAGTAATCAGCAAAGAAAATCTACCATGTGTATATGGGGGTAGGGGGAGAGACTTTTGATATCGGTATTTTGTTCTAAAGGCTACTTTTAAGTTATATCTACTGCTGTTGCCTAGTGAAAATATCTGTGGTTTTCTTGATTGGGCCAACCTTTTTGCTAGCAAGAAAGTTGTGTCTCAAATCACCATTTAAGCATGCCAGTTCAGCAAATGAAATGAGTAGTCATTGGCAAGCGGCTGGCAATTGCATTGCTAATAGTTAATCCAACTCTGAAGCATAAATATAAGGGTCACTCTACTCGCTTCAAGGGATCGTGCTGAAGCAAATCGCTGCCAGGTAGCAGCAGGTATAACTTGTAACAGGGAAGAACAAAATCAGGTTCTTCCATGTCGTTGAATCTCCAGAGATGTTTGGGTCCCTCCATGTTGAGATAGCAACAAACTGGCCATATGCATGTCCACTATTTAAACACATAGAATGAATTCAAAATTGTTGTTGTTGTTTAGTCATTTAGTCCCCCATGGACCAGAGCACACCAGGAACTCCTGTCTTCCACTGCCTCCTGCAGTTTGGTCAAGCTCATGCTGGTAGCTTCGAGAACACTGTCCAACCATCTCGTCCTCTGTCGTCCCCTTCTCCTTGTGCCTTCCATCTTTCCCAACATCAGGGTCTTTTCCAGGGAGTCTTCTCTTCTCATGAGGTGGCCAAAGTATTGGCGCCTCAGCTTCACAATCTGTCCTTCCAGTGAGCACTCAGGGCTGATTTCCTTCAGAATGGATAGGGTTGATCTTCTTGCAGTCCATGGGACTCTCAAGAGTCTCCTCCAGCACCATAATTCAAAAGCATCAATTATTCGGCGATCAGCCTTCTTTATGGTCCAGCTCTCACTTCCATACATCACTACTGGGAAAACCATAGCTTTAACTAAACGGACCTTTGTCGGCAAGGTGATGTCTCTGCTTTTAAAGATGCCATATGCATGTCCACTATTTAAACACATAGAATGAATTCAAAATTGTGACCATATAAAAGGAGGCAGCTATTTAAGCATTAAACACAATGAATCATGGATCACAATCCTTTCATACTTTGGGAAAATTCCACTCAAATAATGTTCATAGTTCTATAAATAAGCTGAACAAGTTTGAATAATATTCTAAGCCAGTTAAATCCATAAGGTTAAGTTGGATTTTTTCTTTCTTTAAATGGCTAATTATGTATTTTCATAAGTGTGCATAATACATGTTCACTTGGGTCAATAATACAAATTTTAAAAAATCTGCCTAATGATTCACTCAAGAGACGATAATCTAATGGGGAAATAAAACATTTTAATAAAAGATGTCTTTTAAAATACTGCCTAATTACATATGCAGCCAAAGGACCAGCTTGGGAAATGAACTCCCAATAAATAATACAGTAATTGTAGAGATTTCTATGAAAAATGTACTTTAAGAAAACCGCCAAGGATATTAAATACCAGAAACTGTGTTTAAATACCAAAATGCTTCTTATAAAATAGGGGAGGGGACCTAGGCACATGCTTGTATTTTCACTTCCACTGATACCCTATGTTCTTTCACAGATGCATGTAGTGCAAACAGAGAAACATATGTTTTCATATGAGCCTGCTCTGGCTTTTGCCCATCTTAACTCAGCCCCGTCCAGCATTTACTGAGATCTCTTTGGTATTTAATATTTATGTATGGACAGAATTCCCACTTGCTCAGCAGTTTCCATAATAACTGTGGCTTTCGCCTGCTTCTTTCCTACAAATGTTGGTTTTTACTTCACTTGGAGAGCACAGTACTGTGAAATCTGTGTTTTTAAATTGCTGTGCTATTCCATAATGCTTCTTCCCTCTGGTACATAATTTTGTTGTCTGAATCAAGCAGCAGAAGTGGTCATGCTATAATAATGCAATAAGCTGGAACTATGCTAGTAGAAGGCAAATCTTTAGCTTTGGAGTCAGCTGCTAAACAAAGGAACCTCTACTGAAACGACTCGCAATCCCTGCTAATGCTAATAAAGAATCAATAGAAAGGAAGTTTTAATTTTCAGAAACAAGCTGTGATGTCTTGCTGGGCTGCAAATTAAGTCTATGAGAGCCTGGGTCCCTAGACCTGACTGGCTTGTAACTGAGGAATTCTCCACAGTCCCAGCTCTTATATACCAGAGGAAGAGAAACCTGTAACTGTCCAAAGCTGACAGACCATGTCTTTAACTCCTGAGTGGAACCATTTGCTCCCTGTAGATGTGGCAGGCCAGGAGCTGTTCCCTGGAAGACTTCCCCAAAGGACGGCATTTGACAAACCTGAAACTTTTCAGTTCTGCTTTGTGTGACTCATCCTTGCTGCAACTCTCGGCTTTCTGGCTTTCTTATTGGCTTAATCCAGCATTGCTATAATCTATCAAAATTTCAGGTAAATCCTTGGATATGAAAAAGGCCTACTTCATTTTGTATTGCATTTGAATGTGAAATATACTCAGAGACCAGCAGTGATTTCATGCTTATAAAACAGTGATTGAATTTCCCCCCAAACCTCAGGCTTTTTTATATATATTATTTACACAATGAGTCCCCTCTGATTGGCTGATTCTGCTTCCCTCCTAGAGCCTGATTGGTCTTTTCCTGCAGGCCAATCAGTTGTTGCATTCTAAGATCCTACCAGCCTAATAGGCTGATTAACTTCCTCCTGGAGCCTGATTGGTCTTCTCCTGCAAGCCAATCAGTTGTTGCATTCTAGGATCCTACCAGCCTAATAGGCTGATTAACTTCCTCCTGGAGCCTGATTGGTCTTCTCCTGCAAGCCAATCAGTTGTTGCATTCTAGGATCCTACCTGCCTATTTTTCTACGATCCAAGCTTAGTACATAACAGAATGGTTATTGAACCAACAGAGAGAGAGAGAGAGAGAGAGAGAGCGCACACACACACTTTGGAGATAGGGATGTTTCCAGCCACCTTTCATTCTCTTATTTCTCCCTTTCCCCTCATTCCAACACTTAACTATATCTAATTAAGATAGTATTTGAACTCCCCACTCTAAAATATTTGAAGCTCAGCAGCCCACATACCTTAGCCTGTCCGTATTATACACAGCAACTTTGGAATACTGTGCAGAAAAAAACAAAATTCTTTCCAAGTTTTTGCCATATATCTTTTTGATAAAGTTTAATACTACCCTGTTTTAGAATTCATAGAGGAAAAAGGAATGCTGTTCTGCAAAATATATAACTTCATGACATGGTGTGGAGGCGGGTGGGTAGGGATTGTGTAAAACATTAAAGTGGCAAGTCTTTTGTGAGAGGAATGGGGTCTGTATTGATGTTTTCATGGCACAGAAGAGCTGGATAAATTCTTCCCTTATGAAGAACGCAGTGTGGAAAAAGAGTGTCATATTTAAAACACGTGTGAGCAAATAAAACAGGCTTTTAAGGGTTCAATTCAACCTTGAATTTAAATCTTATTTTGAGGCAAATGGATGAATAGAGCCAAGATGAGATAATTTAAGTATCTATTTACATTGTCTGGAAGGATTTAAGTTCATTATTGGGTACAGGCCATAAGCATCACTTGCTGGAAGCCCGTGTTATATCATTTCTTCATTCTGCATAACCTCCAGTAGATCAGTTACAGAGGGAGGCAGTCAGGGATAAAACTCAGGGTACGGTTATTTCATAACCCATTAATATTCTTATTTGGGGGAAATGTAGGAAGTGGAAAATAGGAAAGAAAAGTCAAATATTGATGCAATCACATAACCTTTCCTCAAGGGCTGGAAAGATTTATCCTGGCAAAATTTTTATAAGAGACGGCAGGATGAAGGGGCAGGAATCCTCCTAGGGGCTGAAATTGTTAATCGCTATGGAAACACAAGCACTCTTAGAAAAATGTGCTCTTCCTTACTGGTGTCTCTTGTTGGATGTATTGCTCTCTGGAGAGCTGTAAGACCACTTGGCTGCTATCAAGCCAACTGCAGGCAGCTCCTGACTGGAATGACCGCTCCCCGCTTAAAACGGGGGGCGCCCTTTGCGTGGACGCGTGCAGCCCCTAGATCTGGAGCGGCTCCAATAGCATAGGCTTGGCTTTGCCTTCCCTCAGGTGGGATACCTGGAGGTCTCCACCTACCTCAGTCAGTTGTCCAATCCCACCTGGGGGAAGCGTTGCCAAGGAGACCAGGCCAGGTAGGGGAGGGATTACCTGCCCACACAATAGAGGGAGGATCTTACCTAGGAATCCTCACTTGGCTCCAGAGCTTCTGCTGGACTTCCTCGCTCCAAAAGGTAAGCCTGGAGCCTTTGCCCCCCCCCACTAGAGGGATCCCAAGGGATAACGGGGGGGGGGGGTAATGGACTTCAGGATACCCCTCCAAAAGGGGATCCGTTTCCTTAGGTGGGCCCTGATGCCCCGGGGTGTTGGGTGGTGGCACGGGGGCCCCTCTAGCTGCCCCCCGTGCCTGCGGGGGCGTGTGGGCCGCGGGGGGGGGAGGCAACGCCACGCGCGGCCCCTTCCCTTCCCCCGCCAGGCCTGGCGGCCCTGGGGTACGGTGGGTGATGGGGGGGTCCCCGGTCACCTCCCAGGGCCTTGGTGGCCCCCAGGCGGCCTTTTTTTTTAGGCCGCAGGTGGGCCCGCGGCGTTTCGCGAGGCCTTACTAGGCCTCAGGGGGGCTCCTCTGCGTCCCCCAGCCCTGGAGCCTCCCCCGGGCGGCGGGGGCCTTCCCGCCGCCCCCGTGATCGCCGGGGGGGCCGCGGGCCCCGCCACGAGGCCTCCCCCGGCTCCGTAGGGCTTCCTGGGCCGCAGGGAGGCCTGGCTGGGCCTCGGCGAGGCCTTGCCGCATTTTGCGGCCTAGCCGGGCCTCCGGCGGCCCTGGGGCCTTTCCTGGGCGGCGGGGGCCTTCCCGCCGCCCCCGCGATCGCCGGGGGGGCCGCGGGCCCCGCCACGCGGCCTCCCTGGCTCCGGAGGGCTTCCTGGGCCGCAGGGAGGCCTGGCTGGGCCTCGGCGAGGCCTTGCCGCATTTTGCGGCCTAGCCGGGCCTCCGGCGGCCCTGGGGCCTTTCCTGGGCGGCGGGGGCCTTCCCGCCGCCCCCGCGATCGCCGGGGGGGCCGCGGGCACTGCCACGCGGCCTCCCCCGGCTCCGGAGGGCTGCCTGGGCCGCAGGGAGGCCTGGCTGGGCCTCGGCGAGGCCTTGCCGCATTTTGCGGCCTAGCCGGGCCTCCGGCGGCCCTGGAGCTTCTCCTGGGCGGCGGGGGCCTTCCCGCCACACCCACAATCGCCAGGGTGGGGGCGTGGGCTGCGGCACGTGCCCTCCCCGGCTCTGGGAGGCCTAACCGGGCCTCGGAAAGGCTCTGCTGAATAGTGCGGCCTAGCTGGGCCTACATCGGCTTTGGAGCCTCCCCTGGGCGGCGGGGGCCTTCCTGCCACCCCCCCATTCCGTGGGGGGGGCCGCGGGCCACACCGCATGGCCTTCCCCCACCTTTGGGCAGCCTTTAAGGCCGCAGGGAGGCCCTGCTGCCTCGCATGGCCAACACCAGGCCTCTGGCGACCCTGGAACCTCCCCTGGGCGGCGGGGAGGGACACCTCTGCAGCCGGTGGGCATACCCGCCTCCCCCCCAGATGGCCCCGGGGGGCAGTGTGTGCCTCTGCTTGCCCCACACCCCCATAAACCGTGGCGGGGCCTGCTTAGTGGTGGTCCCAAGTCTGCAGCCATTTCAATGGCGATCGCATGGCAGCAGCCATTGCGCCGGTGGCTACATGGCGGCGGCCATCCTGGATCTGGCTGCAGGGGCGGTCATGCTTCGGTGGTCCTCAGGCGCACCTATGGCCTCATCAGGTACGTATTGGTTTTACATCTCACTATCATAGCTTGCCAGCAGGTGCAGTGGACAGCAGGCATCGCGCTCATTATCGACGAGGGGAGACTGCCCATGGACCTCAACCGAAATCTGCAGTGATTTTCTAAACTATTGCTTGTTTTATTTTGCAGCCTTTAGTAGCGATCCCTGCTGCGACTCAGTCCTTGCCTTATCTCCTCCCCTCCCATTATTTGAACCCTTACCTTTATCACTAGTGTGTGTTTGCGAATTGATAGCGGGCATTTTCTACCAATCATTGCCCCCCCCTTGTTCTACGGATTCCCTAGCATACCCTACTCTATTAGCCCCACACCATGCCACCAAAGTGTCAGGCTGCTTCTCCGCCCCGCATTAGAAGGGGCACTGTAAGGGGCGCGTCCACCAAGCCTGCCCAGAGACAGGCCACTGGACAGCATAAGGCGCGTGCGACCAGGGAGGAGCAGCCCAATAAGACCGCGCCCAAGAGGGCAGCAGCACCTAGAGGGTCTTTTGGGTCCATAAGCCCACTAGCCATGGCGAGTCGCGCCAGCAAGGGCTCGGCTGCCAAGCCGAGATGTACAGAGAGCTCCTCCTCTACCCGCTCCTGCCTTAGTAGCAGTCCCTCGCACCCGGTGTGTGGAGACAGTAAGGATAGGACCATTGCCCGGCTGAGGCGCCGCCTGGAGCAGCAGGATTCGCGCACAGGGCGCTCTGGGTCACCTTACAGCCGCAAGTGAGGGCGCAGTAGCAGCTCCGCTGACCGCCGTGTCCAGGAAGGCGGATCACGCTCATCATCCCTAAGTCGCACAGATCGCGTCATCGCGGGAGGAAACACCGCAAATCCAGGAGGAGGGGCCACAAGTCCAAGAGGGACTCTTCGGGATCATCTAGTTCCTCAGGTAGGTCCAGCTCCACTGATAGTACACGGGGGGGGAGCATCAAAGGCTATTGGGGTACAGGCCCCCACGCCCCAGGGCTGCCGCACTGGGTCTGGCGGTGCCGCAACCGGAGGCACAGGCGTGAACATGGTGCTATTGCGCTGTGTGGCGAGGAGGGCATTGACTCCAGAGGTAGCATTAGGAAATCCAACTTCAAAAGAACTGACCAGCCCCCAGGCCTTTGCCTGTGCGAGAAGTTGCGGGAACGCATCCTTAATGGGGAGTTTGTGGATTTGTTTGATCTGCTATCCCCTGCCTCTTCGACATGCCTAAAATCTAAATCCGCCAAGCAGAGGAAAAAAGATAAAAAAGTGAGTGTTGAGCATACCTTTCATAATTGGCTCACTGCATACACCACTTGACATGGGTATTATAGTCGCTTGTTACCCTGACAGGGGTTGGCACCTGACCAACTACCTACTTATCATCCTAAAGGCTGAAGCCATGTATGGGGGGGAGGCGGCACTTGCCTATGACCAGGCATTCAGGGAGCGGGCGGCAGGGGACGACACAGCTAGATGGGGTATCGAAGATGATGACGTGTGGTCTGAGTTGGTTGCCCCATTCTTCAAGAAAGGGTCTGACAATGTGAAACAGTCCAAATACCAATCCAAGGCCCCCAAGAGATCTTGCTGGGAGTATAACAACGGTTCCTGCTTCAGAGAAAAATGCCGATTTGCTCATGAATGCAAGCGCTGTAGTGGATCTCACCCCACCACAAAATGTTTTCAGGGGTAGAAGTTTTTTCAAGGCTCCCGCGGATCAGGCGCAGGCACATCTCAAGACAAAAGAGAGGCCGGAGCCTCCACAGGCTCCTCTGGCACACAGCAAAGCAAAAACAATGCCCGCAAATAGTGTTCTCCTTTCCCTAGCCCCCTCACCCGTATCTATATCAGCAATGCTGCCTTTTTTACTCCAGTACCCCAATAAAGAGGCAGCAAAATACATTGAGGAGGGCTCCAGGGAAGGTTTCCACATCCCAGTGGTAGTCACCCCTTCATGCACCAATCCCCCCAACCAAAGTCTGTCCGAGATATGCCACACATTGCTGAGAAGATCACCAAAGAACGTTTGCTGGGGTGAGTGGCAGGTCCCTTCTCAGAACCTCCATTCCCCACCCTCATAGTGTCTCCACTAGGTATCGTGCCTAAGAAGGCCCCAGGCGAGTTTCGATTAATACACAACCTTTCCTACCCAAAGGGTGGGTCAGTAAATGATGCCATTCCTCAAGATCAAGGCTCAGTTAAATATGCATCTCTTGATCAGGCAATTAGGCTGGTTAGGGAGTGCGGCTCGGGCGCGCTCACGGCCAAATGTGACATCGAATCGGCCTTCCGTTTGTTACCAGTCCACCCCAGGGACTTCTGGTTGCTAGGTTTCAAATCATATCTGGGTATTGAACTGGATTCTGTCAGCCAAACCTCTCACCTGCCCCTGGCCGAACTCGCCACGTTGAGGGAATTGGTTACCACCACGATGGCCCAGAAAACGACCACGTTGCGTCAGGTCCAGACACTCTTAGGACACCTCTATTTTGAAGGTAGGGTTATCTCGCCCGGTCATGCCTTTTGCGCACGCCTAGCCCGTCTCACGGCTGGCAGTGTTGCCCCCCACCACCACATCAGGGTCACTCATACCATAAGGGAGGACCTCAAAATATGGCTGACCTTCCTGAAAAGTTACAATGGGGTATCCTGTTGGCGAGATTGGCTGCTGCTTAAGAAGCAGCTACAGGTGCACTCTGACGCCTCTGGTCGCTCTGGCTTCGGTGTCTACCTCAGGGGTCACTGGCGTGCGCAGCCTTGGCCGACATCTTGGCACGCGGAGGGCATTACACGCGATTTAACTTTTCTTGAGTTCTTCCCAATCCTAGTGGCTCTCCGGGTTTGGGGGACCTCCTCAAGGACACCAGGGTGTGCTTCTGGTCGGACAACCAGGCGGTGGTAAGAATCCTTGCGAAGCAATCTGCAAAATCCAACAGGGTAATTCGCGTGCTCCGTCTCTTCGTGCTGGAATGTCTGAAAGGTAACATCTCCTTTTCCGCGCAGTTCATCCCGGGCCTCAATAACGACATTGCACATGCCCTGTCTCGCTTTCAGATGGAGCGTTTTGGCGACTTAGCACTCGAGGCTGATCAACTCCCAGAAGCCTTTCCGGAGGACCTCTGGGAACTCGGTCGAGAGAAGTGACAGCAGGGGTACTGAGCCCCCTTGCACCATCAACATTGCAATCCTACACCAGAGCATGGTCCCAATTCGAGGGGTTCAGAGATAAGTTTGGTTTACGACGCAGACGTGCAGCTAAGGAGTATGATGTTCTAATAGTTCACCTAAAGCATAGAGGCATGGCCCCTTAAGACAATCAGCCTGCACAAGGCTGCTTTCTGATACTTCAGCAACTGTTTTTGGCTCCCAGACCCCTGTAACACTTTCCACGTAAGGAAGCTTTGCAGGGTGGCGTCACTCCCACCCGCCCATTCCAGATAAGAGTAGGACAGTAACCATTGAGATCCTCCGGCTGATATCGGATGTGCTCCCCAGTATCTGCTGATCCAACTATGAGGTTAGGCTATTCAGGGCGGCCTTCTCCCTGGCCTTCTTTGGTGCGCTCCGTATCGGAGAGTGCGTTGGGGGCACACTGTCATTTCATCGCAGGGGCTTGTCTGTGGCTGATATCAACCCTGACAGGCGCATGCTACAAGTCAAAATCCGAGCCTCCAAGACTGATCAACTAGGTAGGGGTACCACGCTAAGTCTAGCCCCCTCCCCACACACTGGACCATGCCCGGTTGTGGACACACACAAATTCCTGAAGGTACGTCCTCCAGGACCAGGCCCTCCCATTCATGCATCAGGCCGCCCCATGACCCGTTGCCAATTTGTCTCAATATTGCGTAAGGCCATCCATGCTTGTGTAGGCGACCCGGCACAATTTTCTGGGTATTCCTTTCGTATCGGTGCAGCAACCACGGCAGCTGCAGTGGCCTCCCGGCAGAACACATAAAAGCAATGGGGTGGTGGCGTTCAGCTGCCTTCAAAGGCTACATTAGATACAACCAGCAGACACTGACAGATACCATATAATCCTTTCTTTCAGGCTCAACCCCAAACATGTGTGGATCTTCGGCCACAGCATAGTGCATTGGGCGGCCATCCATGCCACCACTGGTCCAGGCGGAGAACATCTGGGTCTGCAGCCAAAGATCTCCATTGCCTGGTTCAGACAACGGGGAAGGCGTTGGGATCCCATGCTCCATCGGTTGCGTCACGAACTTGCGTTCCACGGTGGGATGCCCTGCTCCCTCGGTTGCGTCACGAACTCGCGTTCCACGGTGGGATGCCCTGCTCCCTCGGTTGCGTCATGAACTTGCGTTCCACGGTGGGATGCCCTGCTCCCTCGGTTGCGTCACGAACTTGCGTTCCACGGTGGGATGCCCTGCTCCCTCGGTTGCGTCACGAACTTGCGTTCCGCCACCCGCCAAGCGCGGTTGTGCTCCACCTCTGCAAAAATGACTTGGTCGTGCGTAAAAGCGTAATTTTGATCAAAACAGCGATCGCAGACCTGGAAAGCGTACACGCCACTCACCCCAATATCACGATTTTCTGGTCCGAACCTCTGCCACGCTTGCATTGGCGTGGCAACATCAAACCCACTAGACTTAATTACACTGTGGGAAAATCAATAGGGCAGTGCGCTCTGCAACCACACGCATGGGAGGTCGGGTCGTGAAACACCCCAACATTAAAGTTTACATGCAGGAGCTATTTCAGCCCGATGGCGTGCACCTATCGGACCTTGGTAACGAGCGTTGGCTGAGTGACATCAGGCATGGCCTGATTGATTGGTGGAGGATGGCAAAGGCGTCTTTCAGATGTTGGTAGTCTTGGCGGCGAGACCGCAATTGCGGTCTCGGGTGGCGGTATCAGGCCTTGGGCGGAATCCTTTTGTCCATCTTCCTCTTGCGGCGGCGATACCAGGGTTCCCCGTTAAAGGGGTTTTCTGAAGGGAGGCTTTGGCCGTACACCGAAAGGTCGTCATTGCTCCCTCCTGCGGCGGCGGCGTTACGGGGGCGGCCATCTCTGCTTGAACATATGTTCTCCAGAGCTGGCCCATCCCCCCCACACACACTGGATAACCCTGATGCTCCCTAGGTCCCCGGCTGGGGACCGGGGAGGGAGAACGCCCAATGCCTGAGCCAAGGTCTACCCACATTTGAAAGTTAATAAAGTTGTGGCCAATTTAATCCCATAGCACGTTGTCTTGAGTCGTTATTCACATGACGGGGGGACCGTGCAGGATCTGGGGACTCCGCCTGTCCACGCAATGACCGCTCCCCGCTTAAAACGGGGGGCGCCCTTTGCGTGGACGCGTGCAGCCCCTAGATCTGGAGCGGCTCCAATAGCATAGGCTTGGCTTTGCCTTCCCTCAGGTGGGATACCTGGAGGTCTCCACCTACCTCAGTCAGTTGTCCAATCCCACCTGGGGGAAGCGTTGCCAAGGAGACCAGGCCAGGTAGGGGAGGGATTACCTGCCCACACAATAGAGGGAGGATCTTACCTAGGAATCCTCACTTGGCTCCAGAGCTTCTCCCACCCTACCCACCCTCAGTTAAGGTCTTATTTTGCAGGTTAACTTTTCTTCACAGGTTTTGCAGGTTAACTTTTCTTCACAGGTATGCGGGCGCTGCTACGTTAAGGTCGCTGTTAAAGGGCCGGAAAGGAATTTCCCTGCATTGGCAGGTTTCGCCTTTCCCGTAGCAAAACGTCACAACTTTGGCGGTATCAGGCCTTGGGCGGAATCCTTTTGTCCATCTTCCTCTTGCGGCGGCGATACCAGGGTTCCCCGTTAAAGGGGTTTTCTGAAGGGAGGCTTTGGCCGTACACCGAAAGGTCGTCATTGCTCCCTCCTGCGGCGGCGGCGTTACGGGGGCGGCCATCTCTGCTTGAACATATGTTCTCCAGAGCTGGCCCATCCCCCCCACACACACTGGATAACCCTGATGCTCCCTAGGTCCCCGGCTGGGGACCGGGGAGGGAGAACGCCCAATGCCTGAGCCAAGGTCTACCCACATTTGAAAGTTAATAAAGTTGTGGCCAATTTAATCCCATAGCACGTTGTCTTGAGTCGTTATTCACATGACGGGGGGACCGTGCAGGATCTGGGGACTCCGCCTGTCCACGCAATGTCATCCTTTCCCTAAGCAGGAGATTCCCAAGTCTCTTCCTAGCTAAACAAACCCACTCCTGAAGGCATCTGTTTGCTATCAACAGATGTAGGGTTGCTGTTGCTAAAGAGGTGAGACACAAGAATCCTGCTGTATAAAACTGCTTTAACTTAGGCTCATTCTAGTGATAAGATTTAAAAAAAAGAGTTGATGAATGAAGTAAGAAGTGTAAAGCACTTTGTACACTCTGAATTACAAATTATGATACTAAGAGCCTCATAGTTTTAATTGCATTTACAGATGAATACCAATCCTTTCAGAATCAAGTTCTATAACATCATCATCATCATCATCATCATCATCATCATATTTACCTGAGATCCTTAAATCTCCAAAAGACAGCTTTGACACTTGACTACTTTATGGCAGTATAACTTCATCACTCCACCAGGTAAACCAGCTCCCCACTATTGCCTGAAGTTCTGAAACCTAATCATTTACTCAAAGTTACAGCCATGTTGGTGGTGCTATTAGCATGCAATTATTGTACAGCAAGACAGAAAACCAACTGAAGCTGTGAGTCGAAGCAAAATTTGGATTACTACCAGGGTGATTTCATTAAGACATTCATTAATGCACTATTTTCCTTTTTGAATGGACTAAAACCTCTAAGGAGTTTAAGGGGGGAAAATAGCAAAGCAGCAATAGACACCAGCAATTAAGAGCGTGATAGGCTTTTTCTCTTGCTAAGGGGTTCTGTGTATCTTAATAACATGTTTGAATTTTTGTCTTATTGTTTGCTTTAGTTGGTACTCCTGTTGGATTCTTTTTTCTCTCATTATAATTGCAGGCATTATATCAACGAATGTGCCCCGGCAATCAAGCCTGTGGTTATTACAGTGCATAATAATATACATTTTAACAGTGAGTTGGCCAATTATTTGAAGTTCCATTCTTTCTACTGGTATAGCCACTTTGTGCAGACTTACAACTTTGTATGCATGGAGGTTTGTATATACAGAGGTTGGTCTAATGTTCCAGTGGCTCCTTAATAATACCAGTGGTTTAATTATTGTGTTGTAACATGGGCTAATGCGATATGGTAGCTGCTAAGGGTATGTAACGAGATTCAGTTCAGACTCTAGTTCAGAGATTCCCCAAAGCCCAGGAAGCCTTTGCCCAGCTTAGGGCACGATGCTCACATGCCTGACGTCCCCACCCAATCGCAATTTGATTATTAGAGACAAAGACTGGGTTTGCCAAGGGAGTGCCAACTGCATGGTGACTTGCCTACTATAACATATCTGACAGTAACTTATGTGGTCACATGGACATGGTGCAAAATGTACTTTTGAGGTCCTGGATTGCTCTACCTGTTTGGGTTTCCATTTGTTTCAAATCTCTGAATCAGGAGAACTTTCCCAATTTTCTTCTCCTGGTGCTCAGCCCTTCTTGAAGAGAAAGAGGATTTTTGGCAGGTTTGGCCATGATAATATGAACGGAGGAAACACAACTGAATCTGTGGTTTTGTGCGCATGATTAACATACAAATTATGGACTCCCTCTTCAAGACGTATGTTATGTATTCAGTGGCCTGTGTTTGCCTGAGCTTTAGTCTGAACTAGGATTCTGAGACCCTCCGTTCTGAGTTGATACATGATATCCAATCACATAGCATTTCAGGGTTTGGGCTACTGGCATTGGCTCTTAAGCTTTGAGTTAGAATTCGCAGCTTGGGAGTTTAGACAGCTAATCACGTTGAGTAGGAGTGGCCCAAGCCTTCAGGAATACATATAAGCAGTTGCTTTGCACCTGTTGTTCAGGTCTGTTTGCTCAATAAAGTTTTTTGCTACTATCACTATTTCTCATCTCATAGAAACCCACGTACACTTCCACGTGCATGTACTGAACCCATCTGAAGAAGACACAATTTTCATTTTGGGGTGTTGGGGGCAATGTGTGAGACACACTGTTTTGGAGATGTATGATATATACAAGAAATAATGTTTCATGTGTTTGCAGGTATCGTGACTGTATAAAGCTTTGTCTGAACAACACAAGTGTTCTAAGAATTTAGGTATGCAAGCGCTACTTGCTTCCAAGTCAGTGAATATTCACTATAGATAAAGTAAGCATTTTGTTCTCTAATTAAAAAATTACATTATCAGTGCAAAAAAAAAAAAAAGTTAAATAGTAGAAGTAATGGTAGCATTGTGTTCTATTAACACCAGAGATTGTTTGTTTGTCTCCCTCTGTCTATTTCAGTTCTTTCCCGCCCTGGTCAGAGCTTCAGCCAGGATTTTGTATATTTTAGTTAATGTCCCTTCTTGGCTCTTCTGAAATGCATGAAATGAAGTGCTCCCAATTTTAGATGAAGTAATATCCATAACATTCTTGACCTACTTCCTGAAATTCATTCAGTCCACCTCACCATATGAGAAACAATGTGCACCTAGTGCTTAATTTGTCGTGAGCAGTACCAGAGCTTGGCACCTGCCAGTCCCTGCCAGACTGAAACTGGCTGTAGATCTCCGTTTCATTAGACAGTGCTGAATGCAGACTGCTGTTACACGTAACCATTTGGTAAGCTTGTCATCTTTATTGCCACACCATGTGATGAATGCTATGCTCTTTTGCTTTCCCAGTATCTGATCAGGTGTGCAAGTGTGATAACATTATCCTTTCCACTTGGCAAAATGATCAGTGATAAGGTGGAGTGGGCTTACTGGGGACTGCAGCTCTAGGTTTTTGTTTTTGTTTTAGTGCAGGAACAATTACGTATGTCATCTGCCAGAGTGCAAAGGTAAGCAGCCAATTCTTCTTGATCTGGCAAGTGAACATGGTGATGATCAGGTGTTTAAGTTTGATTGAGACAGATTAGCACAGAGGAAGTCAGAGAACAACAGAGGTGGGATACTTCTTTCCCTTTCTTTGATGCGGTTCCCACTTCTTTCTAGCAGTTGAAATGGTAACATTTCTTGGCGAGAATGTTTGCATCTTTAATTAAAAGTGCATTGTTACATTTCAGCTGTCTGAAAATGTTTCCTGAAAGCTCAGTGTGTTTCACAAGTTGTGCCTAAGCAGCAGAGTTTATTCCTAGGAAACTATGCATAGGACTAATCAGGGCTATCTTAAGCATATGCAGTGCTGGGATGCAAAGATCCGCCTCCCCCCCAGGTTGCCCAGTCCCAGGTGTGCAGGAGGGCAGAGCTGGCCGGCCGCCTCAGCATCTTGCTGGCTCGTTCGCCCCTGAACTCACGGCGCAGAGCCACTCGCAGCAGCAGAGCCCACCGCAGCACTCCAACCGACGGACGGGCTCTTCCCCGGACTCAACTCTCGGGCCCCGGACTCTCAGCCTGGTGCCCCTGAGAGCCCAGTGCCCGGGTGCCCTGCACCCCTAGCGCCTATGGGTAAGATGGCCCTGGGACTAATGGTACATAAATTGAGTGCTATGCTACGTACTGTTACTCTCTGGGGATACACACACATACAATGCATATACCTGCATCTGCATTTTTGGACTCTTCTTGGGTCCATGGCTATTGGCACTTTTGGGGTACAGAGCTAAGCATGCTGTCAGTGTCTCCTTTACTTCAAACTTTTCCATAAAACACTGAGGATGATAGAAGTTCACCTTATATATTAGATCAGTATATGGGCAACAATGTGCTTCCTTCCTATCATACACAATCATGGCTGGGGAACAGAAAACCAGTTTCCACGCTTCTGTAGATAAAGGCCACCACAGCTGACCAGCGTTCCAAATGAGTACACTGTGGTAACTTGCTGTGTGGTAAGTGTTTGTTAGTAATTATCCTAACTGACATAGTAAAAGTGTGCAAAATTAAGCAACTGTGTAGCAACACTGAATTGCTGACGGCAAATTGGGTGGTGGAACTGAAAAGGGGAGCGCAAAGTTTACTCCAAACCCAAGAGAAGTATGTCTCTGTTAAGATGCCTGACCTGAAGACTGGGAGGAAATACAGAGAGGAAAATTGCACTTAAAAGCACCAGAAATGATATATGATGGAAAAACATCACCCTACATACGACGCTGTGGTCTAAACCACAAAGCCTAAGGTTTGCCGATCAGAAGGTTGGTGGTTCGAATCCCCTCAATGGGGTGAGCTCCTGTTGCTCAGTCCCTGTTCCTGCCAACCTAGCAGTTCAAAAGCACGTCAAAGTTGCAAGTAGATAAATAGGTACTGCTCCAGCGGGAAGGTAAACGGCATTTCCATGCGCTGCTTTGGTTTGCCAGAAGCGGCTTAGTCATGCTGGCCACATGACCCAGAAGCTGTACGCCAGCTGCCTTGGCCAATAAAGCAAGATGAGCGCCACAACCCCAGAGTCGTCCACGACTGGACCTAACAGTCAGGGGTCCCTTTACCTTACATATATGTCATCTCTCCTGTCACTAGATGTTGGGTATCTCTTGAGTATGAAAACATTTACGTACTCCTACCGGCAGAGTTTTTGTCAACTACAGGTATATATTATTATTGTTTTTTTAAAAAAAAACATGGGGGTACTGAATGCTATTGAAGGAAACAAGTATATACACTGGGTGGGGGATAAGGAGCAAGGCTCAGTTCATTTTTATTTGTGTGTGTATCCATTCACTTCATTTGTAGTCCATTTTCGCCAATAAGCGTGGAAAAGAAACATGCCATAATTGCACTGCAGAACAAGGGAGAGCAAATGGTAAATGGCTGCAAATGGTTCGCAGATAAGTGAGGTGATATATAACAAGGAATCGGAGGAAATGGCAGAAGAAGAAGAAAGGACGAGAAACCAATTTCATATATAATGTGCATTCCCTAAAGACAAGGCAAGGTGACTAAATAGGTTGTGAGAAGTTTCTTCAAAGTATGGAAAGGTCACTTGCACACCAGCCATAAGATCGCAATCTCTCTGTGTATTTGAAACATGGCAACATCAGCAAATTAATATATCCACGGGGCATAGGGATTCCGGAAGTGCAAATTGGTGATTAATTTGGGCCTTACGGAAAGTTATCTGAATATAGCAGGGTCTTCCCCTGTTTCTCAAGCCTTGGACAAAGGTGCACATTAATTTTAATTTTCTCTGACTCACTTCATTTATCACTGGTTCTACCCTGGAGATTTTATATGCTTCAGATCAGATTATTCCAGGTCACGCTTGTTAAGAGTAGAAACTTTGATGTTAAGTGCTGAAATGTCTTGTCAAAATAGCTCTTCTTCTGTACTATTTGGATTGAGGTCCTTCAGTCAGCCAGCTTTGATAAAACGGGATATCCCCAGAGAAAGACGTTGATGAGGATTTTTTTAATATAAAGTTGCTTTCATCAGTGTTTTTGGCCTCTTTTTGCTTCCCGTAGGTAACATCTGCCAAGACTTTCTTGAGCTTTAGTGAGATCACAGTTTGGAATCAGTATGTGACCCACTGAATGGCTCATTTTTGAACAAAGATTATGAAGCTCACGAAAGGAATAAAACTTGTCCACTTGGTCAACTGATTTCCAGTTATTTTATTGTGGCCAAATGCTCTGCCTCTGCTTACTTGCACCTGATAGCAAGTCGAAATTGCTTCACTTCTGTTCGTGGAATCCTCTATTGCAGGCTTCCTCAAACTTGGCCCTCCAGATGTTTTGAGACTACAATTCCCATCATCCCTGAGCACTGGTCTTGCTAGCTAGGGATCATGGGAGTTGTAGGCCAAAAACATCTGGAGGGCGAGTTTGAGGAAACCTGCTCTACTGGACCGAAACACCTCTTACCAACAGAAGGGGCCCTTCCACAAATGCAAAGATTCAGCTGGATCCAATGTACTGCTCTTTGGTTATTGTTCTATAAAACTGGGTGGTGGGGGGTGAGGACAGCATTTCCTCATGGTCAGCCTGCTGGGAGTCGCAGACCAGAAGTGAATGGTGCCAGAGGCGAAACTGGACAGAACAAAGGATAGAAAAGTTGGAAGTTTCTGCACGTGCTCACACCTCCCTATCCAAGCAAGGAAGTGCCATGACCACAGTTCAAGGACACATTTCAGGCATGCAAAAGTTCTTAAGAAGGGTATGGAGAAGGGGAGGTGAAAAGGACATGAGGCTTGGGAAAGGAACATGGCCTACAAAGAATTCCAAAGGTCAGACCTGGAAGGTGATGTTTATCCCCTGGGCCTGAGGTTCTCCATCTTTGCAATAAACTAGTGTTTTAAAATACTTGACCACATAATTTATCACTACTATGTGTCTGTTGGCAGAAATGACTGGCAGAATCCGAGACCTGGGAGAAGAGTTAGTGGAAGAGGATTGGAAGAAGTTTAAAGACTACTTGCAAAAACATTGTAAAATGTTGGAATGTTAAAATGTTGGAATGCTAAAATGATGCAAGATATAAAGACAAGGTGGCATTAGTGACATAGGTAAAAGGAGTATGTAACAAATGTCTTAAAACATAAGGGTGAAAAAATTAGAATACACTGTGTCAAACGTAATCAAAAGGATATAAAGGGAAAAATTGGAGACACAATGGGTTGAAATGTATAATATAGACTAAGATTTGAAAGAGGGTAAGATATTGCTGAATATGATTTGTGTAAAAAGGAGGAAGTCAGGAAGTAGGGTTATGAAAACAATAAGTAAAAATTTCGATTTTTATGTTTTTTTCTTATATATGCCTTTTTATGTTTTTTCTCTTTGTTTCTTACTTTTTATATCTGTTTTGCTTTGTGTGTGATAATGTTGTTTTCTTTTTGGTCTGATTGGATTGTTTAAAATCTCAATAAATATCTTATAAAAAAAAATATCACTACTATGTGTCTGTTTGAATGCTATTTCCAATCCAAGTGTTCTTGTTGGTTTGTGCACATGCAGCAGTGGTCTGAAAAACCGTTGTCTTATTGGGACTTCTTGGTAAATTTCCAATTGCAAAGTTGCCAACATGTTTACTGGCTATCTTGCCTACCGTGTGAGCAATCAGAATAATCTGCATGTACCTTGTAATGTCTTTGGGGAAACAGAGGTAGGAAAAAGGCAACTTTCTGAAAAAGAAGATACATTTCTCTGTCTAATAAGTATCCATTATATGAAAATTAAAGTCTGTAACAAAACATTTGTGTATTACTTTCGTTAATCCCAAATTACCTTTTTAATGAAATCAAGAAGTGGAACATAAATTGGTTAGCCTATGTTTTCTTGTGTTGTTGCTTTGCTATTTACAGATGTATTGTAATTTGGGGTAAGGCATAACAAACAGTTCCTTCTTTTACAAATGTAGCTAATTTAACAAGGCAGATTTCAGGATGAAAATGGCTACCAGCAGACAGGAATTCCACAGATGATGTTTCTTTGACATTTAAAACAGTTCCACATGGGGCACCGTTTTCTGAAGATGTAATTCCTTTTTTATATATATATAAGATATTTATTGAGATTTTCAAGAAATTACAAAATAAAAAGAGAAAATAAAAATAAAAAATAAAAATAGTTGAAAACAATTCAGTCTTTCCGTCACATATTTTTCATTTGCTTATTTCCCGGACCTCCTCACGCCTCCCTTTTCTGTATTCCAGTTCAAATTGTTAATTCAGCAAATCCCTCCCCTCTTCATTCATCTTAATCTTCAATTTTAAAATTTTAATAACATTAAATTTTTACCTATTAGTAACCATTTTCTCATATTCTCTTATAGCATTACTGCTAAAGACCACTTAGTTTCTCTGAAGATGTAATTCCTGTCCATTGCTCTAGACACTTAAAACAAGTCAACGCAGGGACAGAAGCCCAGAAAGGATTTTGGATGTCCTAAAGCAGCCTTCCACAACCTGGTGTTGTCCAGCTGCTTTAGACTACAACTCCATCAGCCCCAGCCAGTATGCCCAAGGCAAAATAATAATAATGATGATGATGGGAGTTGTAGTCCAGCAACATCATTCTTTTAGCATCATCATAAATGTACATTTTGTCCAACAAACAGTTTAGCTTTCCAACATAACACATAATCTGGATGGTAGGAAATTTTGGACTAAGGTGGTTAGGTAAAAATATGAGCAGAAGTATTTACACTGTATTTCAGCGGAATTTGCTAAAGGCAAAAATGGAAAGATGCATCATCATCATCATCATCATCATCATCATCATTTATTTATACCCCACCCATCTAGTTGGGTCTCCCCAGCCACTCTGGGCGGCTTCCAACAGAAGATTAAAATACAATATAATTCATCAAATATTAAAAACTTCTGCAAACAGGAAATATTATAACATAGCTTCACAGAATGCATTGTGGGAGAAGATGGCTTCCCAGGTAGCCACTAATTGTTGGGGGAAATTTCTGTAAATGAAGAACAGTATTTAAGTCCCACTTCTGCTGACCATGCGTTTACTGCTAAGGTATTCCTGACTCCAAAAAGGTTTTCAAAAACTTTTGCCTGCCTCCCACTAATGCGGTTAAAGGATGACCTCCCACTTTCATAGCTCATCAGTAGAGTTATGAAAGTGGCAGGATATTTTTTCACTCAGCGCTATACAATATGAAGTACATAAAGACTTGTTTCTACGGAAGGCATAAGCAAGAGGAAACTGTTGATGTACTGTTAGCGAAACTTTCTGCTGTGAAAGTAATCAAATTTCCAGTCATTTAGCTTTGCTTCCATTTGTTGCATCATTACTTATCATTATGAAGGCTTGTGCTGAACTCTTAGGATGTCTCTTAATCTTTTCCCCCCAAAGAAACAGCCTCTTTAACACCAAAAAGGGCAAATGTCCTATCAAGGTCCCAAATGTCACATAATTTTTCTCTAGTTGGGGCCATCTCGGGCAGCAAGCTTTTACCGCAGTTCACTCAAACGAGGCCTTTGACTATGTCATTCTAAAAATAGCTGCATATAGCGGCCTTCCATTAATTCTTAACTTTTTTGGGGGGGGGGAGGAAGAAAATAATTTCCAGCTCATTTTGTTTACAGCACATATTGGACAGACAGTGTCACCTTGAAGACCACTTCCCCCCCGGGGCAAACCATGCTCTTGTTTAGATCCAATGTTAAGTTAAAGTTACTTTAATGATTCGCAAGGTGAGGTTGGGGGTGTTGGCCTCTGCACATATTCAGGCAAATAGGTATACTGAATTCACTGTAGGGTCCTGAGGCCGTGTTCCTCCTTTACAAATTTAAAATAGGATCTAAATGGGATATGCACAAGCACATTCCTATATGTATACACACCCAATCTTATGTACACTTTATATTTCTGACTCATGAGTTAAATATCACATGTATCAAGGGTATGCATAAAGTAGCATGTATGTGTATGTGTACGCACTATTTGGGCATATCCGTGGGGTGACGCATGCATATGAACCTGTGTTCTCTGTTGTTCACCTGTGTTCTCCTAAATTTGTTCAGCAACTCAAAGAGATTCAGAAAACAGTGGTACCTCGGGTTACATATGCTTCAGGTTACAGACTCTGCTAACCCAGAAATAGTACCTCAGGTTAAGAACTTTGCTTCAGGATGAGAACAGAAATTGTGCGGCGGCGGCGTGGCGGTAACGGGAGGCCCCATTAGCTAAAGTTGTGCTTCAGGTTAAGAACAGTTTCAGGTTAAGAATGGACCTCCGGAACGAATTAAGTACTTAACCCAAGGTACCACTGTATTTAGTGGAGTATTTTATGTACGTCTGTGTTGGTGTTTGGGACTGCAGGAGCTTCCTGTCACCAATCGGAAGTCGTGCCTTGGTTTCCAAATGTTTTGGAAGTTGAACAGACTTCCAGAACAGATTCCGTTCAACTTCCAAGGTGCCACTGTATATACCATATATAAACCTGCTCAGATCATTTCTAAAAGGATTAAAAATGCTTGTAAACAATCTTAAGCAATGTATACAAAATAATAAAATGCATACTATACAGAATAAAACTATATAAAACCTGCATAAAATTCTACAGCTGACCAATAATATATGTGATCAATGTCTCTGCAGTCATACCTTGGGTTGCGAATGTGATCCGTGCGGGAGGCAAGTTCGCAACCCACAGCGTTCGCGTCTGCGCATGCATGTGACACGATTGGGTGCTTCTGTGCATGTGCGTGATGTCATTTTGTGCTATTGCGCATGCGCGAGTGCCGAAACCCGGAAATAACCCATTCCAGTACTTCCGGGTTCAGCATGGTCCGCAACCCGAAAACGCGCAATCCGCAGCGTTCGCAACCCGAGGTATGACTGTAATCTGAAAATGCTTGGGTGAATTCTAGCTGATATTAAAACCAAAAAACTTCTGGCACATGGCACAAGACAGGTGCCACCATGCTAAAGGTCCTACCAAGTAGCTGCAAGATCATAGAATCATAGAATCATAGAATCATAGAGTTGGAAGAGACCACAAGGGCCATTGAGTCCAACCCCCTGCCAAGCAGGAAACACCATCAGAGCACTCCTGACATATGGTTGTCAAGCCTCTGCTTAAAGACCTCCAAAGTAGGAGACTCCACCACACTCCTTGGCAGCAAATTTCACTGTCGAACAGCTCTTACTGTCAGGAAGTTCTTCCTAATGTTTAGGTGGACCATGCAACACCGAAAAGAGGGCCTCTTCAGATGAACTCAGTGACTGAGCAAGCCTGTAGGGGACTTTGTTTTATTTATTAAATACATAAAAATGCTTTCCAATAAATATTTCCTGGGCATCTTACAACAAAACAGTATTAACTATATAATATATAAGTACAATGTTTCCAAAATGAATACAGCATGTAGGGTTTGGGTTAGGGAGAACGATTGTATGTTTGAACAACAGAATATAATAGGGCTTCCTAATCCAATCAAGGCACATGAAGAGGAGCAAGTTTGTGCCTCCCTCCCTCAATATTCTCATATGCCTGCCTCTCTGTTTTCTTCTTCAGACTTTCACACTGAAGCCTTTGAAAAACATCCTATGGGCAGAAAGCACAATATGTTTAGGCTGTTTTCATATGCTTGGTTTCCTGGTTTAAATATGGTCAGCAGGTCATGGAGTCTGAATCTGTGTGTGCTGGATTTTGCGCAAGCAGGCCACATTCAGAGTACAGCCCTATGTGGACGTTCTAAGGTGTTTGGGCCAATGTGAGTGCTCCCACTCTCCTCTGAGCATATGAGGCACATGGGTGAAAGATGCACAGGGTTAGTGGTTAGGGGCTAGGGTCTAGAGGTTAGGGTTAGAATCTGCCCCAGATTCTTCTGACTGGGTCTGCAAAAAAAGGTATGGATTTTTATATTGTTAGCTATTCTAAAATGATTGTTTAAGCTATGTTTCATTATGCGAGCATACATGGTGCTTTGCGATCCACAAAAGGCATGTCTCTGTTAATGCAACACTACCTATCTCATCTAGGATTTGTGCTGAAACTCTCATTGATGCCTCTGCCTCTGATCGTTGCGTTAAAAAAACAACAACAAAGCTCCCATACTCTCTCACACAACGATAAGTCAGTAATTAGACATAGTGGATTTGTACAAAACACAAAAGACCTCTCCTGCAAAAACTGGTACTCCCTTTGTATCTTAATTTGAATACAATCCACACTCCCTCTGGTTAGGCATTTCTGATTTATCTGTTTCCTTGGCAAAATCTGGAGATTTAAATCTTTATGAAAAATGAAATACATCATAGGCAGCCTTAGCATTCCCTTGTGGTCGAGGAAACCACCTCAACAGAATTCTCTTCTGCTGTTATAAGGAGGCAAAATGAGAAGCTTATTATATAAGTGACGGTTTTTATAACCTTGTCGGCTTTCATGAAGATTCAATTTTGGAAATGACGTCATTACTGCCATGGTAAGAGTGAATACCTGCATGCTGGATAAAATGGTGATTCATTGTAAGGATGGCAGCAAAATGAGAACATATTACTTATGGGGAAGCATCCAGAGTTAAATTAACACATTTTGCTAGGATTTCAGTGATTGTGGATAAACAAGTCATGGGAGCTTTTCTTTTTACCCAATAACTGAACTCACTGTTCAACAAGGACAGCAAACAAGGAAAAAATATTGCAACAGAAGTAGCACTAATCTTTAAAAACTGTATGTAATTAGATCACGTCATTTGCGGAAAACAGGAAGACTCACTTGCTAACTTGCTAAGAAAGTTAAGTTGTTTCTGTGGAAAATACTAGCACCTTTCTATCGTAGATATCAGCTACAAGCCTGCTGATATATTAGCAAGCTCCTTTGTTTTAAGGGCAGTGGTTCCCTCCACCTAACATTAGACAGGCACACAATCAGAGACACCCCACTCTCACCATTTCAATAGCCTTTGATCTCCATAATTAGCATCCACTTCCCTCACAAGTAATGTAAATATACACGTTACCATAAATAAGCAAATTGCTGTAAGTCTGCTTGGAAGAAGTAATGGCTTCCAGGAAAGAGAGCAATTACAATTTTCAGATCTCTCTCTCTCTCTCTCTCTCTCTCTCTCTCTCTCTCTTACTGGGACTTTTGATTTTCTGCCTTATGTTATTGACCCAAGCTGTTCATGCTTCATTAAGGCAAACAGCAGTTTTGCTACTGGCTTCATTGCAGACCCTCCAAGTGCCCCTATTTTCCAGGGACAGTCCTGGATCTACAGAAGATGTCCCAGTTTCTGATGTGATCCCAGAATGTCCCTCTTTTCTTTGGGTGTCCCAATTTTCATCAGAGAAATGTTGGAGGGTATGGAATTATACAACAGCCACCCACCCACACCCTGAGCCAAGGAGATAAGAAATTACAGTGGTGCCTCGCAAGACGAAAATAATCCATACCGCGAGTCTCTTCGTCTAGCGGTTTTTTCGTCTTGCGAAGCAACCCTATTAGCAGCTTAGCGGATTAGCGCTATTAGTGGTTTAGCAGTTTAGTGGCTATTAAAGGCTTAGCGGCTTAGCAGCTAAAAGGCTATTAGCGGCTTAGCGGCTTAGAAAAAAGGGGGGAAGCGGAAAAAAACGCAAGACTCGCAAGACGTTTTCGTCTTGCGAAGCAAGCCCATAGGGAAATTCGTCTTGCGAAGTGCATCGAGAAATGGAAAACCCTTTCGTCTAGCGGGATTTTCATCTTGCGAGGCATTTGTCTTGTGGGGCACCACTGTATACAATCTTTAAAAAACATCTTGAAGCAGCCCTGTATAGGGAAGGTTTTTAATGTTTAATGTTTCATATGTTTTTATATATGCTGGAAGCTGTCTAAAATGCCTCGGGCAACCCAGTCATATGGATGGGGTATGATGATGATGATGATGGAATAGAACCAAACCGAATATTCTGAACATTCATTTCCCCTTTAATCTTAAGGTTCAGACCATTTCTAAAACAACTTTCCTTCCTTTTAACTATCTTCTTATATTTGGCTCTGGTACTTGCATCTAACTTGAAGCTGGAATATAAAACAAATATAGGATCATGCTTTGCTTACATGTCAAGTCAAGGACATATTCCTGTTGACAGTGGAAAGCTGAGGTTCATAAAATGCACTTTGTGCAGTAGATGCAAGCTAAGTACAGCCATGGACCAAAACAAGTGCGCTGGTGGTCACATAATCCAATATCAGCAAAGGAAGAAACAAGATAGAAATACAAGTTTACTGATCTGATATCAAATTGAAAAATAGTTCAAAATGTTATCATTTCCTTTATTCAAGAATATGCTTAAACCAGATACATCTAGGGGAGATGAGATAAACAACAGAGTTAGCAAAGTAATATTTTGCTTTGAGAGCCTACAGTGCTTAGCTAGAAAGAATAATATAGAGGGAGAATCCACAGGAGTCCCTCTACATTTTAGACTCAGTGTTTGACTACTAAATTTTGTGTACAAGGAATTAACCCACCAGAAAAAACAACAACAAAGTATCACATGGCATGGGGGTCATATTCAAGCTGTGTAGAGACCCTTATGTGTACAGCTGTGTACAAATGGTCTCAAAATTCTCCACCCTATGCATGGGGAGAGAAAGTGAGTGGACCATTAAACAGAATTGCTCCAATGTTTTTGGTGAGGTGGCTGTAGACCAGCTTTATTTTTCCCTAAGGGTTTTTGTGGTGGCGGCAGCTGTCTCTGTAAGAATGAGCAAGAACTTCAAGAGCAACGTATTGGTAGCCTGGGTACCTCCCCCCCCCCCCATATTCCACCATGTCCCTGACCTAGTGTTGTTCCAGGGCCTTTGTGGTGGTGGTGCAAAATGTTGTCACCAGAGGTGCCAGCTTCTCCAGAGGAATGGGGCCCCCGGCATGATATTGCATGATGTTGCAAGGAGCCTGGGGTGGAGCCGAACACTCTCTCAAATTTGAGAGGGACCAGCCTCCTCAAAAAATATATTCAGGGGGCTGAAACTGCCTTGGTCTCTAGGAGTCGGCGCCTACGGTTGTCACAAAAAATGGTAGGGGAATATTTAATGAAAATTCTGCAAAGTAGCCTATGTAGGATGGGTAAGAAAAAGAAAAAAAAATCAGAAGAAAGTATTTTGCTAAGTTTCAGTTCAGCAGTAGAATTTTCAACACCCTCATTATCTGCACCAAGCATCTGATTTCCTTTAAGGCTAAATACAGGGGCAATGTGGTCTTCACTGATCCACTGCAGACTAATGTCATCCTAGCTTTTCAAAAACAAATAAGTGAATTAGATGCCACACAGGAGTTCAAATCCATGGGGATTTAAGGGGACGCGGGTGGCGCTGTGGGTTAAACCACAGAGCCTAGGACTTGCCAATCAGAAGGTCGGCGGTTCGAATCCCCGTGACGGGGTGAGCTCCTGTTGCTCAGTCCCTGCTCCTGCCAACCTAGTAGTTCGAAAGCATGTCAAAATGCAAGTAGATAAATAGGTACCACTCCGGCAGGAAGGTAAACGGTGTTTCCATGCACTGCTCTGGTTCGCCAGAAGCAGGTTTGTCATGCTGGCCACATGACCCAGAAGCTGTACGCCGGCTCCCTCGGCTAATAAAGTGAGATGAGCGCCGCAACCCCAGAGTCAGCCACGACTGGACCTAAAGGTCAGGGGTCCCTTTACCTTTACCTTAAACCACTGTAGAAATTAAATCGAAAGGTGGTATATGAATGTTAGCAGTTAATAATACTTTTGTTGTTATTATTAGGACTTGCAATGGTTTGCGAAAGGTAATTATGGGCTTGATTGCTTTCAAATACAAATGTAAGACAAACTATATGGGGACAAACCCCTAGCAGAGACACACCTCACTATACACTCTATTGTCTTTCACTGCATTATCAGAACTATTCGTTTCAAACATTTTTAGAGCCTGTAAATTATATGTACTTCAACCTGGATTAAGTAGAATGGTTTTTCTTGTTTTGAAGTGTATTGATGTCTAGCCATCAGCTGAAATGGGTCACATGGTCTCATCCCAGTTAAATAGATTGTCGCTAGCAATCAAAGGTCTATGGCCCTTTATGAACTCACTCCTGTTTTTGTAGATTTCATTATTGTACTGCTCCTGCCATTAATCTATCTTCCTCTGCATCAGGATTTGTTTGCCTGCTCATATTATGAAGCCCCTTCAAATCGCTCTCTGTTCCACCCTGACAGGAGAAAATCTAGGAACTGCTTCTCCAACATAGCACCGTAGGAAGATCAACAGGCTATTTTAAATCTTAAAATCATCTTGGATTTTTAATATCAGTGTTTAGCTTGGAAAGAGCTCAAATGAAATGTTTAATATTTCTAACTTTGAAGATATTTAACAACACTCTAATGTATTTGTTAAGCATGGCAATGGAGCCATTTTGCATTTTATTTGGTTCTTTGAGAATTATCTTGAAGGACTTAGCAGTTTGTGTCCTGTTATAATGAGCCACAAAAAGTCCAGAAAAGTGTTCATGCTTCCTGATGCATAAGGCCTCAACTCCTTGCAATAATACTTCCCATTCATGCCTTCTTAAAGTTTTTTCTTGCTCCTCACATACGGAAACTCTCTTACCCAAAGCCCAAGGACTATTGAGGTTGACCAAATAAAGCTAGACTAGACAATGTGTTTTGGCAGCCTTTCCTGTTTCCTTCATTGCTTCCTCTGCAGAGGAGATAAAGGAAGCGGCATTTGAATGTACATTTTGGTGAATGCTATTGTGTATACATTTGGTGTGTTCACAGAGCATGAATGAAGATGAAGCTAGGAGAGGTAGGCATGGGAGTAGGAGGGGCAAGGTAATATGCATATAATTCTCAAGTGCTGAATGTCAGAAGATGATTCCACCTTGAAAACTAAGATTCCACTATTCCAAGAACCAAGATTCCATGCATAGTATTGAGCATCAGTTCACACACTTACAATGAGCTACTTTTGCCATTTGGCCAGTCACCCGACTTTTATGAATAATCATTTTGAGGTCTTCACAATTTCTTTTTGTTTCTACTACGTGAATAATTTGACACAATCCACAAACCTGGCCACTGCTAAACCCTAACTCCACATAATTCACGAGCCTGTTGAAAAGCACCAGTCCCAAGCTAGATTTTTGGGGACCCCATTTCTTGCATGTCTCCAGGGTGAAAACTGTCCATTAGCAATCTCTATCTCTCTTTAGAGTCTACACGTGGATCCTGGATGAACACATCAAGCCATGGACTTCAGTACCACCTCTACACTGATGATAACTGAGTTTTATCACTTGATCTCAGAACTTTTTCCTTCAAGTTGATTCACACATACAACTCCCTGTCTGATATTTTTGCTTGGACATTTCATCACCTTCTCAAACGCAGTATCTTCAAAAACCAAACTTCACACATCTCCTTCAGATATGACTCTTAATGCTAAACTCTGTTTCCATTGACAACATCACCATACACCCCACTGAAAAACCTGCTTGGGTGCTCAAATCCCCTTTGCAATTATGTCAGGGGAAGTAGTGATTAGCATGCTAGTCTAGCCCCCCACTGTTACTGGCCCCATCAGCCTTCACAAATTGCAGGTCTGTCTTCCAGGATTCTAAATCACATGGAAAGCTTCCTCAAAGTAAATAAGGCATCTCATTGCAAATATTCACTTTCCCAGCATGTGGAAAGGCAGTAAAGGCCATCATAGGGATGCAACACAGGAGGCGGTGCCAAAAGTCTCATTCCTGCCTTCCCCCTTATCATGTGAGTCTTAAACACCTGAAGGCTTTATCTTTGTCTTTGACAACAATCTTATTTTGCAAATGAATTACAATACATTATTGTGAAGCACCATAGATATTACTAGTAAAGGTTTGGTAAAACATAACATGCAAAGCGTACGGAACCAATAAACTCTCTCATAAGTCATTCTAGCCATTCTACAAGTGCAAAAATGTTTCTAGATATAATTTGAGGAGAAAAAAAAATATAATCTGCAAAGCTTCTTTCTACTTTCTACTTCAATTCAACTTCTAGATTTTGCCCGGAAATTCCCACTTTGAGATTAAGCATATTCCCCACCGTCATAAAATAAAGCAGCTGTAAAAATCTTACTTTGGTGTTGTTAGATTCTGGTGTTGTATAGACTTCTCACCTAAAAGAAAAGAAAAGAAACAAGGTTTCATAATCTATATTCTCACTATTCCAGCATCAAAACAAATTGCGTCTTTATTTTACCCAATGAAATCACAAGTGCTAAGACATAAACTACATGAAAGAATTATAGTCAAGACATAATAGCAAAAGATATAAGCAAAAATTTCAGCTTATAAAGAGGAACACCCCCCCACTATTTTACTTCATTTATTTCCATTTCTGAATTATACAACTCCGCGAGTTGATATCATTATTATTTGTAATTCCGATGCATTGAAGAAATCATATAAGTGATTTATTTAGATCGGAGAGATTCAATCTATTATCCTGTTATCTAGCAGGGGAAAGTGTGTGTGTGTGTGTGTGTGTGTACACACAAACACACACCTGTATATCCTGTTCAGCAGTGCTCTAGGACATGGGTAGGCAAACTAAGGCCTGGGGGCCGGATGCAGCCCAATTGCCTTCTAAATCCGGCCCACAGACGGTCCAGGAATCAGCGTGTTTTTACATGAGTAGAATGTGTGCTTTTATTTAAAATGCATCTCTGGGTTATTTGTGGGGCATAGGAATTCATTCATCTCCCCCCCCCCCCGAAAAAATATATAGTCCAGCCCCCCCAAGGTCTGAGGGACAGTTGACGGCTCCCTGTTGAAAAAGTTTCTGACCCCTGGAGTCTAGGACAAGTTGTCAGTAGTGTGAAAAGCAATTGGGAGGTATTGTTTTTACGAAACAATACTGTAATGTGTATTTTGACTTCTTTTTGAGATACAAGCACAGTGCAAAGGTAAAAATTGAACTTGGAACTCCATCCTACTAGGAGAAGTCCCCTTCATTTTAAAATATCTTATGTTTCATTGGGTCAGGATCCTTAAGCACCAGCCGATTCCTTTCCTATATCTTCCCAACTTTATTTTCTTCAAGGCCTGATGTTTATCTTCTCCTCTCCAGGATATTGACATAGCCTCTTCCTGCCTGCAGTTCCCTGAACTCCGTGGCATTAAAGCATCTTGGCAAAATCAGGTTTCCCTGCCATGGCAAAGCTCCTTTTGCAGCATGTTACAGTGTAAATTTTAAGATGACTAGGCAACAAGAAATATTTATATGATGGTACATTTGTATTGCTACACAACGAGATGTTTTGATATATATTATGTTTGTATTTAAATCACAATTCTTGAGTAGTGTGGTCTATTTTTAGTCTTAAACTAAAGAACAGATAGGAGAAATTATATATAACAAAGGAATCATCTCAGTTACTCAAAAAGGTTGTTTTGCACTGGGAAATTAATTGACTAAATTTGTATTCAAAGTAGCAAGGGAACAAATTAGACTGCAGGTAAGGAAAGACTGTAACATGCTTTTGCTAAAGGTTTCTAAGCATGATATTCTATTTTGGCTTGGTGTTACTAGAAACCAAAATGACACCCAGTGGTGTAGAAGCTTACACATGATTCCTAAGGACTGCGCCAGTTGCCAGGTGTAAATGGCTTGCATTAACCTGACAAAAATATATATAAATATGGTGATAGCAGCAGGCTGTTAGGATGACAGTCTTCTGAAAAACTGGCTGATCGGGCTCTCCTCCCCTCTCCTTCAATTGCCTTCTAGCAATGGCAAAGTGACTGGAATATTTCCTGCCCCTTTCTTTTGTGCAAGCTGGTTCAGCCATTTATTTCAGGTCCTACTGCACAATTCCCCTTGTGCTCTTTCCAGCTAAACTGTATGCCTAACTCAGTAATGAGGATGTCATTAAACAAAAACGTTGATCCTGGAATATCCAAAGGATAAGCAGTAGCTGAGGCCCACACATTTTGGTTTGGCTTATTAGCAGACCCTAATTTGTGGCTATCACTGACTCCACTCCATGCGTTGTTCCCTACACATGCCGGAGAAATTAGGGATCGGAGAGGTGGAGTCACTGACTTTGGAGCTGGCTAAGGAAGTTAAAGTGTCTCTTGCTGCTACTTCCCTTCCCAAAGCAGTGTGACCAGGGCTGGATCTAGACATGTCAAAGACACAATTCAGTTAAACCAGGCACCCCCAAACTGCAGCCCTCCAGATGTTTTGGCCTACAACTCCCATGATCCCTAGCTAACAGGACCAATGGTCAGATATGATGGAAATTGTAGTCCAAAACATCTGGAGGGCCAAAGGTTGGGGATGCCTGAGTTAAACATGTTGTAAACTCATACAGGGAAATCCGGTAGGGAAAGAGAGGACTCCACAGCGCCATCTGGTGCCACGGTGTTGAATTGCATATACAATGCGTATAAAACACTTTTTTCTCTACCAATCTAGCTGAGTCCATGGTAGACCTTCCTTGGATCCAGTGGACAAGTGGCTCTCTTTTTTTTTGTAGCAATTTTGGAAACTGTTACAACTCTGGCGTCAGAGTCCCTGTCATCGGAGAATGAATGGACACTGGTAAGACGTTCCTTCTGTTTGATCTTATCATTCATAGCCATAGGGGAGGAAGCTGATTCACCAAAGCCTGACATTAAGGCTGGATTAGCATTTCACATCCCGTTGTGCATTGGTATGCTGTGTTAAGTCACGGTTAGTGATCTGTTAACAACCCTCTATGCAGCAGAGTAGGCTGAAAGCAAAGAGTAAGGTTACCATAACTTCCGCCATAGAGCTTCAACATGCTGATGGCAATGTAGTGTGCACACTCAGAGGATGACCTTCAAACCATCCTAAATAGCTTTGCAGAAGCTTACAAAAAGCTTGGCCTATTGCTCAACATCCCAAAAACCAAAGTGCTGCACCAACAAGCACAAAACAACTCCTCTGAAGTACCACAAATCCAACTTAATGGTGCAACGTTGGAAAATGTTGATCACTTTCCCTACCTGGGCAGCTATCTTTCTACAAGGACCTGCATTGATGCTGAAATACAGCATCGTCTGAGCTCTGCGAGAACACCTTTCTCCTGATTGAAGTGCAGAGTGTTTGAGGACCAGGACATTCACAGCAAAAGCAAAATGCTTGTTTAAAAAGCTATTGTACTATCAACTTTACTGTATACTTGTGAAACACGGAGCACTTACCAAAGGTGTCATAGACTTTGAAGATGCTTGAACCCAGGACGAAAGGGAGAAACGTGCTAAGAAGAAGGCACATTTGGCAAACCCTCACCTTGATCAACTCCCACCCAGAAACCTATGTCCCCACTATGGAAGGACGTGTGAATCCAGAATTGGCCTCCACAGTCACCTCCAGACTCACTGTTAAGACCGTGTTCATGGAAGACAATCTTCATGGAAGAAGAAGAAGAAGAAGAAGAAGAAGAAGAAGAAGAAGAAGAAGAAGAAGAAGAAGGCAGCAGAGATGAGAAAACCATACACTATGTTGCATTCCATCCTGGACTCCTTTAATCTTCTTTCCCTTCTCTGGTGTTAAGACACATTCCCTCTGGCAGAACTAAAAAAATGCTTAAAGTGAAATGATGAAACAGATACTGAGGATGCAACTGAACAGACGGTCCTCTTAATTACTGTGTGTCACAATCATAACAGACATTCTTCCAAAAGTAGAAGTTAGAATGTTAGTGTGGCTGCCTTTGGGGCAATTTGCATAGTATTACCAATAAGGCTTTGTGCTAGAAACCTGTCTGTCTTATTCACTGTATTTTTCTTTTTTTAGCTCACCAGTTGCAGATCAGATTACAGAGAGGAAGGACACTGGCGTGAATCCTCCCTCCCCCTTTTCTTTTACCTTGTAGGAAGAGAACATGATTGCAGTCTCACTCAGAGCTCACTATATTTACATCCTGATGGTACTGTAAAAGCTCGTAATGTTCCAGTCATATGCAGATATTACAGGAAAAGGATTTAGTGATTTGCAGGTACTATGCTGTCAACAGTGGTAATAATGGGAAGGTGTGCAATTGCAGGGAGCCGAAAACCAGACATTTGATGAAACAGCTGCAATACTGTGCTTGTGTGGCTGATGGAAGGACTTTCCTCTTTGAAGCCCTCCTTCGCTCCACTCCACAGTTGTTTGCACTTTCCAGTTGTTTGCACTGCTGCTGTGTTCTTGCTGGGGACATGGCAAAAGCAACTGGAGAAACAGATCTCTCCCAAACACCTGCTTCGAGTTTCACACCAAGCTCAGAGGTAAGAGTTGAAGTTCCGAGGGCGATGAGAGCCGGTGGCTGCTCTTCTGTCATGGAGGCTTATATCTGCAAACTTAGCTTTGACTGACACATTATTTCCTCTGTGCACCCCAATCTATTTTCTGGCTCACTAAGCTTATAAAACTCTGCCTAAATTCCCCCTCTCAGCCTGTTCTGTAATCCTGTGAACACATTGTCTTCCTGTTCACTCCTTCAACCAGCAAGTGCCAGCTGTTGGGTCCTGGAAACAATTTTATTTACGTTCAGGGCGGGAGAAGATGCTGATGTTCAGAAAGCTGTGAAAACTGCAAGATGTTGTGCCTGCACAGAAGTGTTTTGAGTGAGGCTGTTTGACTTAGGCAGGGAAAGTATTAGGGATTCCGTCAATCAGCATGCAGTCAAACTCCCTTTAGATCTGTTCACTGAGAAGAGATGAAACCAGTTGCACACATAGTCTGTGAAGCTAATCCAGTTTTGATTGTTATGCTTATGCCTTAAAGGGGTCCTGCTGAGAACCTAAAATAACTGGAATGAAAATAAATTTATTATTCATAATATAATCTGCCATATTGAAACCAGCACATTTTTAGCCCCTGTTTTCTTTAAAGGTGAAGAAGAATGCAGTGCACATAGCCTTTCAAGGCTTCCCTACACAATTATTTTTATCTCCCTCTTTTTTTTTTCAGGGGACGAAATAATAATAACTAAAAATTAAATTTTAAGTGGTACCTTTAAAATGTCATGTAATTTCTTAACACATAGGCTCAGCAGTGGCTAATTAAAATATTTAGATGTGCCCCAATCCAGCCAAGGAGCAATGGTACATGGAAGCAGCTTCTGTGTGCTGATTCATTTGCTGGTTTGAGAACTACTCATGCAGATTTGATGTAGCATCTGAATCTGATTTTCCCAATCCCATCACCATGGGGTTCATACTGGCTCTCCTAGTTCTGTGAATTCTGCACCCTGAACAAGCGTGATGAAAATCATAACTCAAAGAGTGACAAATACAAAAGTTGCCTTTTGCTTACAGACTTACTCCCCATATTTCAGCTGGCATTCATTCTGTTGTAAGCTACTCAATTTCAACAGGACTACTTAGGAGGAAACTGTTTTAAGCCTGCATCCCAGGGTATTTGTTTTCAGAGATGTAATTAAAAGATGTGCCTGCACAGGGCATTCGTTATCAAGCACTGTGCATGAATAGTTTAGATGAGAAATGTAAATGAGAACTCTACAGGAATCCCCTTGTGAATAGAGGCTGGGGAATGCGTATAGTATTTTACTTCTTAGGCCATTATGTGCCAGGAGTAAGTGCTGACCCAATTTTTGTTATTCCCAGAAATAATGCTCCCTTGGAAAGAGCAGCAGAGAAAGAGGGCATCCCATTTGCCATGTATTATGGGTCTACCAGGATGATAGTGAAAATGTGTGATAAGCTATGTTAATTCTGCCCCCTGCTTTCTCATGCTGTCTGAAAATAGGTGTGATTCAAGGACAGCACAGGTGCTCACAGTATGTGTTCTCTCAAGAAATCAGCTACTGTTATGAACTTCTAGCTAATAGCAAAAAAGGCTCGTGAGCTTGAGGGGTGCAATTGCACTGGGGTGGGGTGTATTTAGAGTGTGGAGAGCTCAGGCACCATCCACTCTCCCTGTTTAGCAGTTCCTCCATCCTCACACAACAATTCAACTCCTTAGCTCTCCATTGCACCCATGAAAACTATGGCAGTTCTGCTCCTTCCCTCTCACTAAGCCCCCAGCAACAATTGCTTTGCTGGGTGATAGTGCATGCTGCTTTGGCCCCCGGTCCATTTTGGCTTGTTTGATCTAGCCAGAGTGGGTTGACTGAATAGGCCCAGGGGGAGCCATATACTTCTTTGCCGAACAGTGTGATCCTGAATGAGGCAGTGGTGCAACTTCTCCTCAAGAAGCTCTCCTTGCCTCCAGAAGTCTTGAACAACTATCACCTAGCTGGAATATCTCCCTTTTTTGAACAAACTAATTGAGAAGCTGGTGGCTGATCAGATTCAGGCATATTTTGAGGAAATATGTTTCCTAGAGCTATTTAAAGCTGGCTTCAGACCCAGATTTGGCACCAAAGCACCCAGATTGATGATATGTACCAGGATAGGGACAAAGGGAGTACAACCCTATTCATTGTCTTGGATGTCTTGGCAATTTTTAATACCTTTGATGACCGTATCATTTTGGGTTGGTTCTGTGGGTTGGAAGTCAGAAGCACGTTGAAATGGTTTATTCTGCTCCTCCCTGCAGGGTCATTTCTAGAGAATGACAATGGGAACATCTACTTGTGTCATCACAATTCTCTTACGGTTATCCCGTTAACTGGTGGTATTTTGGTTTGGCAATTTTTGTTGTGCTATGCCAGCAGTAACCAACTTGGTGTCTTCCACATATTGCCCATTGGGTGGGTCTGATGGGAATTGCAGTCCACACCATCTGGGCAATATTACACCACTATTCCTGTACTAAGCCATCTGAACAGTTCTGCTTGCAACTGATGGATTTTGTAGTTGTACCTTGTGCTTCCTCTAAGGACCTTGGGTATAAGGAAGTCTTTTGCATTCTTCGGCTCTCATAAGGTCTTATTCTGAGCACTGTAACAGTATATGATTTAATGTTTTAAATGAAAGGATTGCTTTAGGAAGAATTTGCCATACCGGCTCTTCTACAGTAGAGTCCTTGAGGAATCAGTAATGTATTTCATGTCAGCCTAGGCTGGAATACCAGTGGATTATAATAGGTTTCAGCATTTTATTTATTCACAAGGAAAACTTGACTTAAATTAGTCAGGTTCTGTCTTGGCTTGAGTTGATTAGTCAGATTTACACAAGGGTTGGAAAAGCAATTTTCGCAATTCAAAGATGCCAACTTGTCAAAAGCTAAATCAAGGTGATTCTTGTAGAGTTCGTCTTGCATCAGGGAACCTTGCATGAGCACAAGGAGTAGCAGGCTATTTATTTTCTCTCTGTGCTTCCATCGAGGCATAGTAATATATGGTTGTGATGTGTGGTACGATCGCCTTACCATTTTTCTCAACCAGTCTTTTCCTCTTCTTTTTTGGAGGAGGGTTTATATTTTCACTATTTTCCTTTCCGATTTCCCAAGACAAAATAACTACCACTTTCAAAGTATATTCTGTATTTCTACCATGAAGACATGAACACCATGGTCAAGTCCACCTTAAGCAGGCAAGTGGATGAGCTTCAACCATCCTTCTCCAATGTGGAGATTTGGCCCAGGGTTTCTCTGTCAATAAGGAACATAAATTATGGGCCAAGTGAGGTTACAGGGAAGCAGGCAAAGGGCCTTCTTGGTATTGACACCCACCCTGTGGAACACCCTCCCATCAGGTGTCAAGGAAATAAACAACTATCTGACGTTTAGAAGACATCTGAAGGCAGCCCTGTTTAGAGAAGATTTTTAATGACTGATGTTTTAATGTATTTTTAATTTTTTGTTGGAAGCCAGAGTGGCTGGGGAAACCCAGCCAGATGGGTGGGAAAGAAAGAAAGAAAGAAAGAAAGAAAGAAAGAAAGAAAGAAAGAAAGAAAGAAAGAAAGAAAGCCTGGAAATTGCACAAAGCAATCCTGGAAGCCACAACTTCATGAAAGCAGTAACTTTTGTCTCGGCACATCTATGGTTACAAGCAAAACTTCCTTACAGCAATGCCTCCAAAGACAGTGACACAGATTTTTGGCTGCCACATTTGCATGTATTGTCGTCAGGAAGTGGTATCTGTCCCCATGGATGAGCAGCATCAGATGTCACTTGTTCCATTCTGCTATATTCATGCAGCTGCTCCACACAGAGCAACTGGACTGACTGTATGCCTTTAGGATAAATGTTCAGCCATCTTGCAATTGCTGGGGGCGAGGGGAAGGAACGTTGCTGTTGATTAAAAAACAGGGCCTGAATGTTCATCACATCAGTTAGATGATAGTTCCAAGAAACAAAAGCAAAGGTGATGCTTTCGATGAGACAAAAGCAAAGGTGATGTTTCTGAACAACTCTGTATTTAAGTAATCAGCATAACAGTAGCAAGTGCCAGTATATCCAGTATGATGGCAACAACAATAATAAGAATCTTCCTCTGAAGGGGTAATTTGATTTTGAAGCAAGTGAGGGTTGAAGGGTTTATTTAAGCCTTTGGACAAATGCAGAAAGACTATAAAATACGCAGTTTTATGAGAGTGAAAAAGACCTTATCTCTTTATGTACCAGACAAATATGTTTATTCATCATGGCATTTTCTGATTTTTGACCACATATAGACTCCAATGTGGTAAAATTATATGTAGGATACAATTTTCAGAAAAAAGGCAAAACACATAGAACGTAGTAGGGGGCAGGGATATTAAGAGAAAACAAGTCGCAAAGTCTTTGTTTAGCTGATAAAAAGGTTTTAAGCCCATTGATGCTTTGCAGCTCGGGGTCCAGTGCAGGAATGTAAATATACATAAGTAGTTCTGGAATGTAAACACTTTGTTTCCTGCATCAGGGGCAGGTCATGTAAGGCCCATGCAGCCAACTTCTAGGCAAATCAAATTTTCTGGACTATGCAATTTATTCTGTAGGCTAGCTTGGGGAAACCTGATGCTCAAAAGAGAGAAGCTGTGCTAAGAGGTTCTAAAGCAGAAGTGGCCATGCTGTTAAAACCACATTCCGTAGGAGGCGGCATTCCAGCGATGAGTGGAACCTGAGAAAAAATGAGTTCTGTATCAACTAACCTGGGGGAAAATATTACCCTTCTCCAGTTTTTGAAAAAGTGAAACTGGTGCACACAGCAAATGCAGAATCAGATCCTACCTTCCCACCCATAGGCTGATGTTACCTACGTCCAGAGGTGCCAACTTGCAAGGGAGATTGCCCAGGCACAGGCAATGTCCTGTGCGTGGAGATGTGTGAGTTCGTATCATGACATCAGTGTCAGGAGTTCAGCCTACACTTGAGTAGGACCCTGGCAGAGACACATGCCCGACTGGCATGTTCTCTCCCTCCTGATCAATCGTTCGGGAGCTTTGAAAGCTTTCTTCAGCCTGAACATCACAGCAACCGATGCCAACAGACACGCATCATGTGTGACAGACCTCAGCAACTCAGCATTTTGGCTAATCTACTTTATTTACATATAAACACACACAGAGCACTGCAACATGGGTCCCTCTCTCTCTAGCATCAGACAGCAAAGAGGAAAAACAAAGGACGCTTCACGGAACACAGTAACACAAACATCCTGTCTCCGTCACTTCCCACTCTGTGGAGTCAAAACGTGCCACGTCATGTGAAAGACAACAATCCCATGACTGCAATCAAGCAGCAATTATTCTAACAATCAGGACATTGGGAGGAATCAGGGGGCGCTCAGCTTCTTCCTCCTCCTGCCACTGGCTGAGGGCTGCTTCCCCCATATTTCCCTTACACAGCAGGAGGAAGAGGAGCCACTGGTCACTGTGCTCAGCTGCTTCTGCCCCCCTGCTCCACAGAAGCAGAAGAGGAGAAGGAGCCAGCAACTGAAGCCTTGCTGTAATTGTCTCTCTGCTTGGCTCCTCCAACCCCTGACTTGTTTGAACATCAAGGGTGTTCCAAAAGAGCTAAACCCTTATGAGTTGGCACGCCTGCCTACATCAGAGTAGTGCCAGCTGACTGGCAGTTGGATGTGTGTGGTGTTTTTTAAATGCCTTGCAGGCCAAAATTGACCCTGTTGGGCCACAGATTCCCCATCCCAGATGTAGGAAAACAATAGATCTAGGGCCAGTCTCATTTTGAACTGGGCTGGGTTTGGACACACAGGCTTAACTTGATCTCTGTGCTTAATGTCAGGAGTCCCAGTTTCCGATGATAACACAGCAAGCGTGGTTAATTAAAAAGGAAGATTTATTGCAAAAACAAACAGAGTTCTCCAGACGGCTCTAACATGCCGCTGGTCTCATCAGTCATGATGGCCCTTCTAACTGCTTCCTGTGAGATCAGAAGCAGCTGAACTTTTTCCTCTGGCGTCTTTCCCCTACCTCCTATCTTGTAGCCCTCTCATTCGCCGAGACCAGGGACTAAGAGGGTCAGCTCCCGCCTCTTCCTCATTCTCTGAGGGACTGTCTCTTTGCTCCTTCCCACCTGATGAACTGCTTCCTTCTCTATTCACGGTATTTTGTACTTCTCGAGAGGGTTGGCAGGGCTCCAGCTCACCCTTGTCATTCTCTTATCAACTGGCATTTCTAAGGGCGGGGGAGTTGGCACTAGGCTATGCTCATCTTGCCTGGCAGTTAACCCTCTCTGGCTACTTCCTTCTACTTCCTGGCTACTTCCTGGCTACTTCCTTCACTGGGAGCTGTCTGCAACCCTTCCCTGGGGGCTGGCTCATTCATGACACCAAAGCTACGGCTTTGCCTTCCCCCTGTACTAGAAGTCTAATGGAGGAGAAATATCTGTTTGAGTGTTATTGCTGTAAGTTGGACTGTTACTGTCAGATCTTCAGCTCAGCCTATATATATATGTGCAACAAAAAAACCCCATATACCACCAAGATACCACAGTCTCAAGTGACCTTCAATCTAAGGAAACCAACCCCAAGCTACGTGCGGACACCCCTGAAATCTCTCACCACTTGGAGCCTGGGTTGTGTATAACAGTATAGATTATTTAAAGTAATTAGTTGATCATGTGTCTGGAAGACTTTTATAGTTAACTCAACAGTGATTCAAAGACTTCCAACTAATTCTTTAGTTTTGTAGCTATTCCATTGTTTGTAATTATAAGAAACCAAGAAATTTGAGGTTTTCATTTTAGTTTACAGCCCATGTTAACTGAATTACTATTACACATTGTTATTAACTGAAAAATGAATGCAACATTTGTTACGGAGCTACAGCAATAATGTGCTAATCTTTCAGTGAAGAACCTTTTAAAGAGAGCAATATTTATTACAGCATTTTATTTAACGCTCAGAACGTTGATGTGAGGAAAGTCATGGAAATATTAATGACCTTGTTGTACAAAGGATGAAAGGCAAACTGCAGCTTTTCATCAAAACTTGGCAAATAAGAGAGCTTTTTATAGAAAAGTGGCAGTGGAGCTGAATATTTTATAGGAGTAATCACTTCTAATATTTTTCACAAACAGAAGCCTGCGATAATAATTCTCATTTTAAGAGGTTGCTACTTCAGCTGAACATGCCAAAGAGCAAAAAATTATTCTTCTGCCTCATGGAAGCACAACTCCTCCTTTTAAAATGATCGTTTGTAGTTAGCTTAGTGGGCAAGAAAAGTATTAATTTGCAAACATTTTAGATCCCTTAATTTCCTTCTGTATTTTTGTTGTTGCTTTGAATGGATGAATAAATGGCCACATTAGCACTTGCAGTTTAATGTGTGAGCCAAGGACACTCTTTAAGAGCTGCAATTCAGGGAGGTCACTACCATTTTTGACATTTACCATTTTTTTCCTTCGTAAGGGACCATTTGCTTGTCACACTGCTTGATGTAGGCTGCAAAGGTTCTAGTCTTTACTGATCTATGCTGTTACAAGATTGACACACTGAATTTTCCCTCTATTTTTTTAAAAAATAAAAAATCGTAACAGTTTACATCAGAAATTCCTCATACAATTAAACAAGAAAATATCTAATACTCTGAGCAAAGTTATCCACACCGATCTTGCTTCTTAGTAGACTTTAGCATCACGTTGCTCATTTTGCAACAAATGAATTTGTGCTCTTAGTTTCCGCTTCTCGTGGAGGCTTAATCCGCCCTATTCCAAGTCTCTTTGTAAAAGTCATTGGCACATGTATGCATTTAGAGGTTGCTAAAGGACCTATCAAACCTGTAATAATAGTACTTTTTGTAATGCTGTAGAAATGAAGCTGCTTCCTCTTGAAATCCACTGTGGGTTCCATCAAGGCAAATCAAACTCTCGGAGAAATCACCAAATTTGGTTCTGTTGGGATGCAGTGTCAACCCTAGTTCAGGCAATCCAAGTTTGTGAAATTATTTCTTTCATTATTTTCAAAAATACTTTGTTTAAAGAGTCATTTATTGCATAGAAAGTTCAACATCACAGTCCCCTTTTGTGTGCAACTGCTGTAAAAAGACCAGTATGGACCAAAGTTATCAAATTAAAGAGTGATTTGCATACCTGACTACGATTATGTGTTATGCTTTTCTGGATTAAAAAAAAAATTACCCATCTCCAGAGAGCAGCATAGGTGCTGCATGCTGCGTAATGGATGTGAGGATTACTTAAAAAAATAAAAAATAGCCCATAGCTTCCATGAATAGAATTAACCAGACACCAATTATCACCTCATTGAACGTATAAGTCACTGTGACATCTACAACCGAGATCAAACCCTGCTGTTCTTGCAGTTTGAATTAATTAGCTGTGGTTAAAGCAATGTTAAAAGGGGCTAGAATTAGGAGTGAAAACAAAAAAGTTTCCTCCATATTTCACAAAATGATGTTAAGAGACAGGCATTATTTTGGAGCAGTTTAGCAGGACCTGGTTAGGGGAGGACAGTTCCATAAATCAAGTTCTGATGTCCCATTAGCAGGACTGGGCAGATCTTGTGTTATATTTCCCATGCTTATTCTGTTAAAGACAGGGCTGATTATATTCCTGTGTTGGTCAACTGACTAGATTCAAAAGGATTAATGGACTCTACGTAGGGGTTTTAAAACCATTAAAGGCACTAGGGTAAGTAGAGATCCCTGTCAACCCAACCTCTCCCATTGCAGTCAACTCTCTTTACTGTCCTTTTCATAAAGAACCATGTGAAGCTGTCAAGGGAGCAACAACATAGGACAAACCCAAAATGAAGGCCAGATGATGTCTGCGTTAAAGAGCTTCAGCTGGAAGATGGAGGGGCTAAAATGGCAGCAAGTCTAAAGCGTTGCTCTGTCGATGGATCAATCCAGTAGGGATCGGCAACCTCAGAAGGTGAGGGCAGCATTTGGGTCCTAGAACTCTCTGACACCTGGGACTCTTTTTTCAGAAGGGTGCTGTCAATCAGCTATTTATTTATTTATCATTCACTACAATGACTTGCGTTTTAAACTGCACCTTAATTGTGTTTTAACTTACTAAAATTTGTTAGTGGGTTTTTGTTGTTGTTGTTGTTGTTGTTGTTGTTGTTGTTGTTTTACAATGGTGGCTAATGCCTATTGAGACTGGTAGGACAGAAGGAAGGGAGACCAACGGTAAGGGAAGCCATAGCCACCGACAAAGCTAATTTCCAGTTTTGTACCCATCCTCTTTGCTGCTGAGTTCTAAAAGGGCAACACTGAGGAGGAAGAAGCCGATGGCCAAGCCACGTATGGGCCGCATGTAAGTACAAATGTGGGGCATGGCTGAGGGCAGAATGAGCTTGGTGGGGCAGTGCCCCATTTGTCTTAATGGACCAGCCTCCTCTGTTGTTTTATACAGTACAGTGGTATCTCAGGTTACATACGCTTCAGGTTACAGACTCCGCTAACCCAAAAATAGTGCTTCAGGTTAAGAACCTTGCTTCAGGATGAGAACAGAAATCGTGCTCCGGCAGCAGCAGGAGGCCCCATTAGCTAAAGTGGTGCTTCAGGTTAAGAACAGTTTCAGGTTAAGAACGTACCTCCAGAACGAATTAAGTACTTAACCTGAGGTACCACTGTATTTTGATGTTGTTTTTGCTTTGAGATGCTTTCTGCCATGGGGTGGCTATATGAACATTGTAAAATCGGTAGCAAGGACAGACAAATGCCGTGGGCAGCATCACTATGGACACACTTTGCTCATTTCCAAATTGAAAACATTGCAAGTAGCAGTGAAAACCAATCTATAAAAAGCAACACTGCTGACTATTATAGCTGATGGATTTGCTCCACTTCCATGGGCCCGTACAGCTTTTAATCCTCACTCACCCCATTGCGTTCCCACACCTTACGTGGTGCTCCCTTCCCCACAGAGGCTCCCATGATACCTTTTTTCTTTATCTTTTTAGCTTTTGCATTCTTAAACACAATTTTTAATCTGGCATAAATTGTCTGCCTCGGCTGATTTTTACTCTGACACCGCTTAAACAAACAAATGAACAAGTCCAGGGACAAAATGCAATTCAGCACACAAGTGGGATTATTATTTTTTTAATAAAAAAAAAAACCTGGCTGCCAGTTTCCTCAGGGAGGGTGGTGCTGGAAGAGCTTCTCTTTCCTAGAGAGTGTGTCCCTAGGTGGTGAGTAAAGGGAGACGCTTGGCTTGCTACCCATAGCTGAAAATAAATCACATAATTGTGTGCCTACCAGCCTATTTGGACAAAACAGTGGGTTTGACCATCTGCTCCCAAATATGTCTGCAGGCCTGCAACCCTTCTATTTTGGCACTGGGGAGTGCAAAAAAGAGCAAAAGGGACCTAAGAATCATCAGGTTCAGACAGGTGCCTTGGAAAATTACCCTGGTAGCATGTGTTTCTGTAATGATGATACATCTCCCTTTTCACAGTACCATGAGTTTGCAATGCACTGGGAGAGCAGAAGGTTGTCACTTCTGGTTATCGCTGTTTTCTCTGGAAGCAGAAGCTCTAACCTCGTGTCACTTAGGCCAACAGAAAAGCACAGTACGTCTTGCACTCACAAATTTAATTAGGTGCAAGTGTGATACTTGAACACGATGCCCAAAGTGGGAATAGCTATACCACGGGACACTGAAAATACAATGTCCTTTGGGAAATTACAGATATATTAAATGCTATAAAGGAAAGATTATATCATCGCTTCTGTCCAACAACAACAACAACAACTGGAAGGCAACAGGTTCCTCATCTCAGGCATACCATGACTAGCTGTGGTTCTCCAAGGTTTCAGAAAGGAGTCTCTCATCCCTGGAGATGCCAGGTATTGAATTTGGGGCATTTAAGATGCACAATATGTATTTATCCACTGGGCTACAGCCCTTTCCCCTAAACTTTCCTGTATCTAGACAAACTCAATCTAACAGGCTAACTCTCAACTGAATACACTACATGGGCACAAAGAAATGTAGCAAACCTCAGTTAGTTCTATGAAAGATGAGATATTTTGATTAAAAGTAAACATGTATTAAGGAGTCTAATTATGCTGGTGCTATACATTTAATAAAACAGTTTATCAAACTCCAGTATCTTCCGCCTTTTCTAAACTGGCAATTTCTCAACCACATCACAATTCCTTATACCATTTATTAACATCACAACTTCGCTTTATATCAGCAGAACTTCAAGCTAACAGTTCCATCCATATCCTGTCACAGCAAATGAGAAGCACTAAATGGCACAGAGGAACCCTCATAAAGAGAGTGTGCTTAATAATATGATTTACAGTATGCATTTACATTCTGCTTCGAATAAAAGTAGCTAAGGTATGATAATATAGCTTGCTACTGGGGGAGGGGTGTGGGGGAAGCACAGGAAGAAATAAACTGCAACTTTAAAAACAATCAGTTTAAAAGCCGAAGAAAAAGTCTGGATGGTGTCATAAAAGAGAAGAACTGATACAAATACAGATGCAGAAGAACATAACAGCACCATCCACTGTAATTAGCTGTGCCGATTACAACAGAGTGTGATGTTAAATATGAGGTGGCAATCTAGGCACTGTTGTAAGTAAACACCCAGTGGGATTTATATTTGAGTATATTGTTGTTGTTTAGTCATTTAGTCATGTCCGACTCTTCATGACCCCCTGGACCAGAGCATGCCAGGCACTCCTGTCTTCCACTGCCTCTCGCAGTTTGGTCAAACTCATGTTGGTAGCTTCAAGAACACTGTCCAACCATCTCGTCCTCTGACATCCCCTTCTCCTTGTGCCCTCCATCTTTCCCAACATCAGGGTCTTTTCCAGGGAGTCTTCTCTTCTCATGAGGTGGCCAAAGTATTGGAGCCTCAGGATCTGTCCTTCCAATGAGCACTCAGGGCTGATTTCCTTCAGAATGGATAGGTTTGATCTTCTTGCATTCCAGAGTCTCCTCCAGCACCATAATCTTTGGGATTGGGGTGTACACCGATCTTCTCCAATCCTCTGGCCACAGCTGAGTTTTCCAAACTTGCTGGCATATTGAGTGTAGCACCTTAACAGCATCATCTTTTAAATTTTTAAATAGTTCAGCTGGAATGTCATCACTATTTGAGTATATATAGGGTTATATAATCTAGCAGAGGTGTCCTGTTTGCACAAATATTTCCATTTGCACAACAGAACTTCTTCCTGTGCTCCTTCAATCTGCTCCAGAAGGTTGGGGGAACCCACATAACAGATCTGGGAGAGAATAGAGAGAAGTTCTGATGTGGAAGCAGAAGTCCTTGCATTAGTTGAATGTCTTTGTGTGTGGGGGGGGGAACCCACAGGGCAGGACAGGGCTGCATGTCACAAAATAACTCCAGTTTAACAAGCGCATCAGAAAAATGAGGTGGGATTCTGGGATTCTGAGAGCACTGACATTGGTGAATTTCTTCTGAAGTCAATGGAGCATACAAGTGCAAATAGTAACTGATTAATCTATTCTTGATTAGGATGGCATTCCAGGTGTTGGGTTGCCCCTATAATCTTTTGACTTCTTTAAAAATGTTGTAGTCTGAAGAAGACGAGACAAGAGGATATTCTTAAAAGGGTGTCGTAAGCAGCTGTGTGTATGGTGGGGGGGGGAGGGAGGAAATGCTAGCCACCTGCAAAGCTATAATTAATATTATCACCATGCACAAAATCAAAGATTAAAAGAAATGGTAGAGACATTGTTGTCGTGTCAGTGAAGGGGCAGAACCAAAAAAATGACAAGGACCTAAAATTCCTGAAGTAGGCTGCATTGTGAATGATGCTAAAAAGAAAGCAGAAAGCTCTCATGGTGAGCGAAATCTCATCGGATACACTGCAGAAAATAATTTCCTGCTCTTATGCACAGTTAAAAGTATGTTAAATGCATAGAACCAGGGAGTTGAAGGACTGTTCAGTGCCCTTCTGCATTGCAGAACTGGCCTGGGAGCTGTACAAACAGCCGTGAAGAGCATTAAGTCTCAATCTCTTGATGGTACATGCTGCCTTTGCCATAAAGCGATGATGATGATCTTCTTCTTCTTCTTCTTCTTCTTCTTCTTCTTCTTCTTCTTCTTCTTCTTCATATCATCATTACCACTGTTGTTATTTTAACCCAAGTGATTTAGGGGAACCTGGAGAAATGCAAAAGATCAAACTTACTGAGTTTTGGGCAATCTAATATCCTTCAGCAGCACAGGGATCTTTGGATGCCCAGCCGAGACCTATTGAGCCTAATGAAAATCTTATAAGAGGAATCATATCAAAAGTATTTGTCAAAATGTTTGAGCCCAGGATGTGAAGTTGCAGAATGCTCCAATTTACTTCACTTTCTTGCTCTCTTTTCATAGGCATATGCAGAGAAAAGGTCTGTCCCTTTGTCCAGCAAGGCACAAAGATGTATTGCAGGAATAGGCAAGCTTGGCCCTCCAGTTTTGAGGTGCGACATACTATATCTTGGACTGAAGCTGGAAACAACAGATTCACATTTACATAACCCATTTTTAAATATTAACTTGAGTTGCTTTGTTTACATGTTCATAATTTATTCCAAGATGGTTCTACTACATGAAATAATTTCCAAAAATATATAGTGTTGCCCATATGCAAGCAATATATGCTCTCCACTACAGAAGAAGTAGTACTTAACACAATGTTCTTTCCTACATGAGGGGGAAAAAGCCACAAGAAAATATGGTCTCTGTTGTTCTACATGTTTCCCTCAGTCATATTGTCCTCCAAATATCTGAACAGCGTGTTCACATATAATTTAAAACATGTTTACTGGAGCCAGGTTGTTAGCATCACTGTACATGAATACTGACATTTCACTAACACTTGGTAAAAGAGTGCATGGCATTAACAATGTGCAAAAGGCAAATTCCCATCTGATCATCTTATAAAGTGTCAGGACTGGAAACCTGGAACTTTCTGCACCCTGTTTTCAACACTGACTAGCAATCCAAGTTATAATCTAGAATCTAGAATTATGGAATCTAACAGTATTTTGATAAGCCCAGCTGAACACAACCCACTCACTAGAGCTACCTATTTTTGCTGACTGGAAACAGGAAACAAGCAAGCTATTAACCACCTGAACAGCCACGAAAGAAGGCATATGGGTTGCAGTTGGCTTGGTATGTCACTAGGGCCAGCCCTACCATAAGGCAGAATGCAGTGGCAGAGGCAGGGCTGGGGTGTGGCAAAATATTGGAGGCCACACATTTTGCCCTGTGCCTCCTGAACTCACTTGCTGCCCTTGGGTGCAGTGGAGAACACTGTTGCATCATATATTCTGAAATAAGATTCAACTTTCAGTTCAGTTGGCTTCTGTGTATCGAATGAAGGGAAGCAATAGTGCCCTGCACCTCAGGGAGCAAAATGTATTGGACCAGCCCTGTATGTTACAAAATGTGCCAAAGGGTCTGCTTGGATTCTTGAACTGAACTGTAAACATTATAGCACTGTATAGTAACTAGCTGACTCAGGAACAGTTTTGTCAGTAAGGAAAGGTAAGCCTGCACATTTTCAGAAGCTCCTCCTCCTGGACTGAAGCATCTGAGCTGAAGACACCTCCATTAATCAACCTCCTGTTTCTGTCACCCTATGCCTCTCATAACTTTCCACCCCAGTACACCAGAGGTACATGCTGCCTGCTTGGTTCTATGTCTTTGCAGGTCTTGTATTCTATTTAGCAGCATAGAAGAAGAAGAGTTTGCATTTGATATCCCGCTTTATCACTACCCTAAGAAGTCTCAAAGCGGCTAACAATCTCCTTTCCCTTTCTCCCCCACAACAAACACTATGTGAGGTGAGTGAGGCTGAGAGACTTTAGAGAAGTGTGACTAGCCCAAGGTCACCCAGCAGCTGCATGTGGAGGAGTAGGGAAGCGAACCCAGTTCGCCAGATTACAAGTCCGCCACTCTTAACCACTACACCACACTGGCAGCTTATGGCCTTGCTGTATAAAGTTAATTGAG